>NC_022023.1:21381253-21409785 GCF_000317375.1 Microtus ochrogaster
AGGAGGAGAAGAAGAAGAAGAAGAAGAAGAAGAAGAAGAAGAAGAAGAAGAAGAAGAAGAAGAAGAAGAAGAAGAAGAAGAAGAAGAAGAAGAATCCTGTACTGGAAGCCGCAGTGTGGCCCATTGAGTCACAGTTTGCCCTTACCCTTTGGCCCATTTATATTTTTTGCAAGGGTCTGTTGCCATGAGTCATTGGTCTGGCTCAAGGCCTCTGGCTTCTGCTATAGCACTGATATTGGGCTCTCTGTGGGGCTCCTCTGGGATATCCTATTGCTGTCCTGTATCATGGAGAGCCTGCTGCTTTGGCTCTGGATCTGTCGTTTCGCTCCCTTTACATGCTCATTCATAGATGTTCATAGCTGGGGTTGATGTTGGAGTTAGTTAACTCATCGCCCTGGTTCTGGGCCTGTGTGGTAGCTAGGTTGGTCAGTTCACCAGCTTTCCCTCATTGTTGTTAACACCTGCAAGCTCCCCAGCACTGCCCATCTCCAAGGAATCTTAGTGAACGAGAAGTTCACCTCTTTGCTAGGCTGTGCTGCTGGGGAGCTCTGGCCATCCTTCTGCCTCTGCCCCCCGATACTGCAGTTCCGAGCATGTGGGCCATGCTTGGCTCTTTAATGGGGATGCTGGTGTTTCAGACTCAAGTCTCCACTCTTGCTCATAAGTGCTTTTGCCTATTGTGACATCTCAGCTTCAATAAAATTACTATGAACATGAACTTTGGGAAGGCTTTTTTCTTTTTATTGAGAAGATTTTTTTTTATTCCCTCACATAATATAGGAAGATTTTTTTTACATACCCTAAAAGCACCCAGTTGGAACTTAATCACATTCATGAAGTATTTTTCTATAATCTGCTACCTTCACAATTCAGAGTAATCAGTCTCTTAACATGGGAGGCAATGTTTTGCAACGCTACCCCCGTATGTTCTACACGTTTCTAATGATGGCTATTCCCTCTCCTATGTTTTTGGTGTAGAGAACTCAACCTCTTTAGTTCCCCATTGCTCTATTTTTTACTGTGTATGTATGTCCACACTGAAGGAAGGAATGAAACCTAAGCCCCATCTCAGAAGAGGGCCGTACTTCCTGCCCCTTGCTGCCTAAACAGAGCCGCGAAGCTACTGTACCCAACTATGGCATTATCTAGAGTTGCACAGAAGCAGCCTGCTCCCTCCACACTCCCTGGGAACCTGGCAGTGTTCTCCCCTGCATCCTTGGGTGTCTGTCATCCCAGCAGCCAGCACAAAAAAAAAAAAATCATTCCTCACTTTCACAAAACTGATTTCTGTTTATGGAGCAGCTGGCAGGAGCATTCCAAGGCCAGGCGCTCCCTGAGAAGCAAGCTTGCTTCTTTCAGCTGTCAGGGGCTTTTAGAAATAACACCCTCCTCTGAGGAAGTCAGAATAGCAACAGGAAAATAAGTAAAACCTATTATAAAACAGTTGTCCAAGAACTTGGGCACGGCGCGGGGGAGAGATCGATACGCTGTGAAGGTTAAATCTATTTTCACACTGTGTTCTATTTCACAGTTTAATGGCGTTTTAATGTGTCTGTCACCGAGCTCCTTCATGTTACACAGGTAGAGCCTTTATAAAGGAGAAAGAGCCTGGCTTTTCAAGCTTTACTGTAACATCTTATTTACCAGCTGCGACCTGACACTTTCTTTTCCCTTCCAGAGAGACAGCGGGACTGGCTCTTCTCGCCACCCCTCCGGCTTTCCTTTCTCTTCTCTTTCTTACTCCTAATTTTACAGGAGGCAACATTAGGACCCTCTGAGTGACTCTTAGATATCTTTCTGAAAAGCTCCCCAGGACACATACCTGAGTCAAAAAAAGGAAGCTTACTAAAGCGTGGCCGACCCTTCCACCCCGTGCCCTGGATTGGCATCCTCTGTTTTGCTGGCGTCTCCAGCTGGTTCTGTTCAATATCACTGCTCTCCTCCCTGTTCTCCAGGCTCCTTGCTCAATCCCCAGCTTTGTCTCTCTCTTTTCATACTTCAGGTCACTGAGTGCATCCCAGTCAGGGGCCTTCTCCCTGCTTTCCAATCCTTTTGGGAGGAGTCCCCGTTGCTTATTAATTTGTAAAGGAAAAGAAGTTGACTTATTTGTTTGCAAACTTTTAAATCACATGGTAATATACAGCCATATATTCATGTATTAGGCATTCCACAATTATTGGCTACAAACTAGATAGAAAAAAAAACAACAAAAGTCAGTTCCCTCAAAAATCATAGAACTAAGTAGTTGTCCAAAATCATGATGTCCTCAAGTTCAAGTCCCTCTCCCTCTCTCTCGCCCCCCCCATCATAGAAAACCGGTTCGAAGTTTTTCCTCTTAGCTTTGGGTATTATTGGCAAACACAGGCATCCCTTGGCTTAAGACTTACCACCCCAATGTCTACCTCTATCACCAGGGATTGCAGCCTATACTGATGATCTGATACTATGTACAATGACCTCATTTAAAACTGTGGTCACTGTCTAAAGTTCTGACAAAGAGATGGACGGTGACATACTTGTTGCATCAATTTGGTTAAGACACAGATGGATGCTTAAATTCCCTCCAGGGTATTTCTATAAGGATGCTTTTGGGTGAGATTTGTGTTTACTTTAGTGTGCTTGGAAACACAGTGGGCAGAAGGGGGTTCCTAACCTGATCAGCTGAAAGCCTTCCCAGAACAGATTCCCGCCTTGGAATCAGGTGATATTGTGTTAGCAGAGGGCAGAGGAGCTTGAACTATATCAATTTTGCCTGGGCTTCCGCTGTCAGTCCACCCTGACAGCACAGTTTGCATTTGCCAATCTTCAAAACTGCGTGAGCCAATGATTTTAGAATAGATTTTGTGTGTGTGTGTGCATAAGCACAGAGAAGCACACAAACTCCTTATCCTCTGGAGACCTCTGATTAATACACAATCTGCTATGATTTTGACAAGGTGTGAGTGTGGGCTCCAAGTGTTGGCATTTAATCCCCATGTTGTATTTAGAGGTTGGACCTTTGAGAGGAAACAGGATTAGGTGAGATCTATAGGGCAGAAGCAAATGATTAAATTCAGGAATCTTTGTAAGAGGGGAGAGAGAGCAGAGCGCGCATTCGTGTGTGCATACATGTGCATATGCATGCACACACACGTTAACTTGTCCTGTCTCTTCTCTCTGATGCTTTAGGGCTCTGGCCAGCAAGAAAGTCACCACCATGTGTGAGCCACATATTTGAGTCAATTCAGCTCCCTGTTTTGGTAGCCATTATGTTATTAAAATAGGAGAAATACACTATCCTGTACATTATAAAGGAAATATAGCAAAAGTAACCTATAGTGAACATAATATTTACTCATGATCAGCAATTAGGAGACAGACTTTATACACTTAGATGTCTGTATCTGAACACAATGGAGTCAGCATGACATAGTCCTTCTTTTTTTGACTTACAAATAGCCAGGTTTTCTATGGAATTTAAAGAACAGTAGGGGTGGAGATACAGATCTAGGCAGATCTTAGAGGAGGTTCTCCAATAGTAGTGTTTGGGCATCTTGAAGGCACTGAGATGTTCTAAAAAGTCCATAAAGTCAAAGTCATCACCATAAAAAATCTAAGAATTTTGATTATTTCCTTGTGCTGACATTTGTGCTAAGCTCACAAAATAATGGCAGGTAAACTGTTATATACATCGTAAATAGCAGGTAAAATGTTAAATACCACCAAACATTGCTCTTATTACCTCCTAGTAGTGTTGATATAATATCAAAAAGCAATTTCACTTAAGGAAAAAAGTCTTAATTTTTAATAATTATGATCTTCTGATACTAAAATAGGAAGTTGACATACAGCGCTTTATTGCCTGTTCCATGCGAAAATATAATGGTTATTTTAAGAAAGCACGTGTGGTTTGAGTTACTTTCCAAACTTGCCATTAAACGAAATAGCATTTTTATTTATAATAAAATATAGCTCAAAAAAGACAATGGAATCCTAGAAAACATTTATCTTTCATTATGAATGATTGGATATCTTTATGATGAGATCTGTGCCCGTTAGTAAACAAATGTAACATTTTAGTTTGTTTATGAAACATATCAAGATATGAAATGGTTTTCCAATATAGTGAACTAAGATCTTAGTGAACATGAATTTGAGAAAATTAACAGCAAAAAAAAAAAAAAATGACCAGCTCAGTGAACTCCCAGGACATTCTGAAGCTATATCATTACTCCTAGAATTAAGACAGTTTTTAATCTCCATTTAGTACTTTCCCAGTGAGGTTATGAACCAACTGCCTATAGAGCAGAAATATTACTATCCAATTAATATTTTGGAAGCTCTGACAGATTACTCTAACCTCTTGACTCAGCAGTCTGTTCTGAGTGTCTGATCTCACAGGAAGTGGGATAAACTTGGGGCAGGTCAGTTCACGGGGTCCTCACCGCCCAGAGCAGAGGACATTCACTAAAGTCTGTGAACCACAGAAGGCTGTAGCAGGGGAATTTCCATTTGAATTATGAATATTTAAACGGCCTTATTAAAACTGGGTCCACAGAGAGCAAAAAAGCGTTTGCTTTTAAAACAATTAAAGCTATAAGGAACAGGGTGGATCCAAATGCATAAACTCTGGAGCCAGAAGTCTCAGGCTAAATCCCTAGGTCTACTTCTTCCCAGGGATGTGGTCACATATAAATTAATTCCAACTCTCTCTTTTCTTAGTCAGCTAAGAATATGAAAACTGTGTCTCTGGATTAAAATTTTGAGATCTAAATCACAGCTCTCCCCTTTATTACCGTTGCTTCTGTGTGTCTAGGTGCAACCTGCTGGAAATGGAGACACTTCTCATAGCCTTGCTGTGAGAAGAAAAGTGTTAATTCACATATTTCAGAGACATGTTGAGTGTCTTCTCTTAATGTGATTTAACATATACCACTGATATGAACCAGAAACTGCTGGGTAAGGAGATGTAACAACAAGGTAGACAGACTTTGCCCACCAGTAGATAAATAAAACACATAGTAACAAAACATAGTGTGACACTTAATAAGGAAACTTCAATGTTGAAGAATCTTCCACATCAGTGCTGACAGACAGATCAAAGAAAGGCTCCGAACAGGAGTGAACTGCGAGCCATGGCAGGAAGGTAGAAACTAGACAGGCAATAAAACAAAAAATATTACTGATAAAAAAGAAGACAAGTTATGATTATGAGAGGAGGGAATGAGAAGTGCGGAAAGAGGAGTTTGGGAGAAGGAAAGAGAAATCAAATGTCTTTTGTCAAACTTTTCTCCATATGGTGCTCTAAAGGCCAGGCAATCACTATCCTGGGAGTAAGTACCAGGGAGTCTGGACTTCACCATCAAGGTATTGGGAAGTCCAGGATTGGGTGAGGTTGATTCCATCTGACCTAGTAGGGTGCTATGGAAAGGGTGGCAAGAACCCAAGCTAAGCGGAAACTAATGGCAGCTGATGCTACAAGTCAATCAAATGCCATTCTTCATTTAATTTAAGAATGGACAATAGGAGGCAACAAAAACAATATCTGAACATAAGGAGGCTAAACTTAAGAAAATTCTACCTCATAGTATAACTGCTTCTGGGAATTATTTTAGAAGGAAGGTTATGCTTTATTTTGAATAATTAACTTTCTCGAGTATCCTAAGAAACAAGACTTGCCTGTAGGAATATTACTGAGAGATAAAGTTTCTTATAGTGTGTTCTGCATTATGATGTCCATTGATATTTCTGACTTTCTTACCCTGCAGATTTTTGACTCACAAAAGATAGAGTTCTCTAATAAGATTTGCTATTTCTTTAAATACAGTGGCTATATTCTAACTAAGCCACACAAACTGCACTTCTGAAAACTTAAACATATTTTTAATTCTACAGTGTTTTGAGAGGAAGGAGAATACCATAGGGCTGTTCAAAACAGTGTATTTATGACCTCAAAAGCAGGCTAAAAGAACTGAGAGTGGAGAGATCTATTACCACCACCTCATTGCCTCAGAGGTGGTTCAGGTCATGTTCTACTCAAAGAACTTGCTTTGTTAAAAGTCAGTACTTGTTATGAAAGAAACAAAAAGCTCCTTACTCAGTTTCTTTGTCTAGATTTACCTTTTTGAGCTTGGATCTCCTACCAGAAGATCCTGAGGTGAGGATTGTGTGGTTTTCCCAAGATCACACTCAGGTAAATTTGGGAATAGACAGAAAAGACCAGTCAAAGAAATAAATTAATGAGCAAGATATTGTGGGAACTAGATTTCCATCTTGTTAGGTAATTCGAAAAATGAATGCGAGATCCAGAGTGTTTATATTCTAATTTCTATCTCCTATTTGATAGAAGCTACATACATGTAGTATTAGATTACAAGAGTGATTGGTATCTCTTGAATGCTGTGATAGAGCTTGTGGGAAGATTCTTGGATGTTAGGACTTGTAGTGGGACAGCACTGAAGCAATCTAACGGCAAGAACTAAGGGCAAGGAGTAAGACAGAGACCAGGTCTGCTGTCACTGATGGAGGAAGATTAAAACCCAATGAAATTACGTACATCACTGAAGGCATCCAACAACAAATTATCTATATTACTGGGAAGGAGGGCAATTTCTGTCATACCAGAAATCCATATTTCTTTCTTTGTTGGAGAGGTTGTGGAGAAAGGGGTACACTCATCCATTGCTGGTGGGAATGCAAACTTGTCCAACCACTTTGGAAAGCAGTGTGGCGGTTTCTCAGGAAATTCGGGATCAACTTACCCCTGGACCCAGCAATACAACTCTTGGGAATATACCCAAGAGAGGCCCTATCATACAACAAAAGTATATGCTCAACGATGTTCATAGCAGCATTGTTTGTAATAGCCAGAACCTGGAAACAACCTAGATGCCCTTCAATGGAAGAATGGATGAAGAAAGTATGGAATATATACATATTAGAGTACTACTCAGCAGTAGAAAACAAGGACTTCTTGAACTCTTTTGTTATATAGCTGCTTCCTAGGAATAAAAATTGTTCCTCCAGGCAAGGATCTTGAGATTCAGAAAGGTAAGGAAACTTAGAAGAGTTAGGCAGTTCATAAAAGTTACAAAATTTATAAGGTCCTTACCCAAAGTAAGTAATCAACAGGACATTTCTGGAGAGAGGGTCATCTCTCTGGTGGAGCCACCTGCAAATCAGAAAGGTGTTTGAAGACTGAAACTTTCATGGTTAATGAAACCTGCACCAGGGTGGATCTTTTTGATGGTGCTACCTGCCTTGTAGTCACCAACATTTTTGATATAAGCCCCAATAAACTATTTGATTCCCTAAGCTAGACAGCTAGACTTGGGTGCAAATGTCTTGTTCTGTTGAGAGGATTTTTTTTTCTGGGGCAAATAGATATTTGTTTGTAACATTCTATGTAATATCATATAACATATAGCCATATATTTTTGTGTTCTCTCTCTCTCTCTCTCTCTCTCTCTCTCTCTCTCTCTCTCTCTCTCTCTCTCCTCCTTTCTTTCCTCTCTCATTTTCCTAGAATTTTAAAGGAGGGGACTTTGGTTATACTCACATTGAATTTATAGAATTCTTAGATACTTACAGAACCAGATAGAATTTCAATTCTGCCTGCTTAGAAATTTAAAAAGGACTAAAAATTATTTATAAGAACCAATCCAAATTTTATGTAAAAAGCAAGCAACCAGGATGGTTTTTTTTATCATCCTGCCTTTTTTATTTTTTAAATATATTTCATTCTGTCTGACATACTCTGCCCTATTTTCCTTTCAAGACTGGTTATAGATGAGGAGAAACAATTGCTGTTTGTAGTCAGTACTCAAATGGACATTATAACATGATTTGAAGCACAGAACTAGAAGTTTGTTTGTAAGAAGCTAGAAAGAAGAACTTAAAATTGAAGATGATCACAATGAAGATTATGGATTTTAGATTTAAAGTCCTGGAACAATTACATACAATGAGATATGGATATGCTATGATATGTCTTAAGCATCATGATGTTAATTTTGACTTATTAGCAAAACATTAACACAGATTTCATACTATTTTTAGAGTCCCTACTTTATCCATAAATACAAACTATATAGGTCACCCATTACCACTGTTCAAATTATATTAGCCTTCATAGCAAAACAGAGCAAAAATAGTGTCAGTACAAGTCAAAGGGAAAGTCTTAGGACAAATTGATGCGAACAGAATAGTGTCCACATTTCTCCAAAAAGTTTATCCAGTTGGCCATGTTGACCAGCTGATATGGTTACTGGAGATAGCATGACCCAGCTCTTATATATTTGCTCTTGGTCAAGCGAGAAATTAGAAACCAGAGAAGAAGGGCCAAACTAGGCATTTCTAAGCCAGTATTGTCAACTGGAAGGGGTATTGAAGGGCAATGCTAAATAAACAGGGATCTTTGCTGAAATATTAAACCTTGATATCTAACATTAAATTAAGCAGATGAAAACTGAAAGTTTAGGATAGAAAGAACTTTTCCTCATTTGCATTTTAGAGCCTTTGTCAGTGTGATTCTTAATCCACAATGAGCACATGGTGGCTTGGGTAGCAACCTATCTTTGTGTACCTTCCATGGAAGGACAAAGCCACAATGACCTACAGACACCAGGAAAATAACTTGCTGTGGACTCCTAGTGTGGGATAGAAAGACAATCTAAGAAGAAATAATTTAGCTGACTAGAGATAAATATGTACTTATTAACAATTTATGGGTTTTAAGTAGATATTGTCTGGTTCTAACTATCATGGATATTGTTCCTTAGTTGACAGAATGAGGTATGTTTGCTAAGATTTAGCTTCTTTATAACAAATTGAACAGCCCCCTGGTTTATGTGGAATTTGCTCTCTCACCCTTACCACTGAGTTCTTGTCTACAGATGGGTGTCGTGTGTCTTCTAAGGCTACCTATAGAACGGTGCCAAGTTTCATAGCCTCTGTGTCCAGCTTCATGTATAACAAATGAAAAAATGCACGGGATGGGTGTGTTTATGGATAGTAAAGGAAGAGAAAAGGATGATATGCAAGCCCATTAGCCTTAGACACTCAGATATTTCTCTAGCCAGCTCTTCTCAAGTCAAGACGGTGAAGAACGGCAGAGAAGAACACCTGACATGGAGTTGATAGAACCTCATTGATTCCCAGCTGCTTCCCATCAGTGTTTCACTTTCATCTCTTGGCCCAAAGCATCAGTACTCTCTGAAGCTTACTTAGCATTCCAAGTAGTTATCACCACCTACAATGCATATATTATCATATTGGAATGTTGTATGGGTCAACACAGCAGAAAGACTTCCAGTTACATGAATAACATCAGGCCACAATCTAGCAGAGACTTCATAAAGATCTATTTTGGTTCATATGGAAGTGAACCTTCATAAAACACTTTCAGTTATCACCTCTGTCAATATGCTTTTACCTTTACAATTAAAAATTCAGTTGAGATAATGACACATTTGTTTTCTTACTTCAAGGATGAATATCAAACAATGTAAAGCCTTGTATTTTAAGGCATGGAGTAGCTCAAATGCCTACTGTCTTCTCTGAGAAATATTCTCTGTGCTGGGCATGTATTAAAGAACTAGAGACATATGGATCTTCATTCACAGAACTGATATTTTGATAAGGATGATGGACATGTCAGTCAGAGATCTTTCATTAACAATTAACTATAGTATTCTCTATTGTGTAAATGAATGACCTTTTTTTATCCATTCTTTGTTTGATGGGCATCTAGATTGTTTCCAGTTTCTGGCTGCTATGAACAGTTGAGCAAGTGTCCTTGTGGTATGGTAGAGTGTCCTTTGGCTACATGCCAGTTATAGCTGGGTCTTGAGGTAGATTGATTTCCAATTTTCTGATAAACCATCATATTGATTTCCAAAGTGGCAGTACAAGTTTACAATGCCATCAAAAATAGGGACTGTCCCTTTTGCTCCACATCCTTGCCAGCATGAGCTGTCACTTTAGGTTTTGATCTTAACCACTATAACAGGAGTAAGATGGAATCTCAGAGTCATTTTGGATAAAAAAAAAAAAAGTGGTCCATTTACACAATGGAGTATTACTCATCCGTTAAAAAAAAATGGCATCTTGAAATTTGCTGGCAAAAGGATGGAGCTAGAGAAGCTCATCCTGAGTGAGGTAACCCAAACTGAGAAAGAAAAACATGCACTTACTTATAAGTGGAATATGCTGTAAAGTAATGGATAATTAACCATGATTCAATCGAAAGACCCAAAGAAGCTAAGTAACAAGGAAGGCTCAAGTGGGCGACACATGAATCTCACTCCAAAAAGAAATAGAATAGATATCATGGGTGAATGGAGGGAAAGGGAATGAATGGGGTGGGCATGGGAACAGGAAAGATCAGATGAGGGGGAGATGGAGGGAGAGAGTTCGGGGAAAGACAACTGGATTCAGAGGCATCTCTGCAATAGTGAGACACCTAGAACAATGGAAGCTCCCAGGCATCTATGAGGGTGACCCTAGCTAAGAGTCACAGCAATGGGAGATACAATGGGCCAGGCAGTGTTTAAATGAATACAGTTTCCGTGTAATTATTTTGGGTAAAGCTAGCTGGGTGGCTGGGAGCCAGGCACCAGGAACGCAGCCTGCCACTCCTTTTACTACAGGAGAAGGTGCCTAGTCTTGCTGCAACTTGCTTCCCATGGCTGCCTGATACACATGGAAGGCCTGCACTTTTATGAAGGTAAGGAAAAGGGAGTGGATGGGAGAGGAGGAGTTTGGGGTATGTGACTGGGAGGAGAGGAGGGAGGGATGGGAAACTGATTGTGTTGGGAAAAATTAACTAATTAATAAAAATAAAAAACCCTAACAACTTGTCAGTACTCATTGAGACTGGGTGTGAGATGGGCTGTCTGTCCTCACAGAGAGGCATGCTGTCCAGTGGATTTTGACACAGCATAACCCTCAGTTCTACTTATGATGCTTTGTAAGGCATGAACACACAGCCAACAATAAGACTATGGAACACTACCACAGTGAAATGAAACCCTTGTCTTAAAGCCCCACTTTCTCCTCTTCCTTAGCACACAAAGGAAGCCTTGACAATCCTTTCCCTGATTCCAGCAGATGCCACAATGGCCGTTGCTCAAATTGCTTCCTCTCTCCAGTCTGTTTTCTTCAGAATTGGTCCAAGGAGGAGCCCGCTCTGTCATTGTATTGGCACAGAGCATTAACTCAGATTGACAGAGCTGTCATTTATTTATTTGAAAGTCATTCAGCAGTAGACTGGCAGTTGTCAACCTGACAACAAATTGGCAAACAATCCCATATTTTAGGCTGCCACCGTCAAATATTCTGACTTTCCTCTGAGGGTTGTCAAGAACTGTGACTGATAGCTCAGAAGGTAACAAGGTAAAATGTTGTCTTACAAACGTGAGGAGCCTAGTCTGGAGCCCCAGCATTCACAGAAAAAGTGGAGACCATAGTAGTCTGCATCTGTAACCCAACTTTGTGATCCGGAAAAAGGTGGATCCCGGGGGTTTGCTGGCCAATAGTCTAGCTGATTCAGTGTGCTCCCAGTTTTGTGAGAATCCCTGGCTGAAAAAGAAAGAAAAAAAGATTGAGGGTATTATGAAAGAAAAAAAAAACACCTGATATTGACTTCTGACCTCCACATGCACGCACATAGAGCTATAGAGCACACACACACACACAATACGTGCATGCACACACATATAGAAACATACACATGCATCCATCAAACACACATAAATAGATAGATGCAGGTAGTAATAGTGTCTTTGGGTTGAGTATACTTATCATATAGGACTCCCTCACTTACTTTAAAAATGACATAGAGTTTCAGAAATATAGAATTAGTATGATCAACTCAAAAGGACATGTGTTCAGTGATTTCTTAAGGAAAATATTAAGAAACTGAACAATGAAGTGACTGGCCCAAGGCCCCAGAGATGAGTTAGAGCAGTGATTCTCAATCTTCCTAATGCTGTGACCCTTTAATACAGTCCGCCATGTTGTGGTGACCCCTCGAACAAAAAATTATCCTATTGCTACTTCGTAACTGTAATCTTGTTGCTGTTATGAATCATAATGTAAGTATCCAATATGGTGGTGGATATCCGATATGCGATACCTGTAGGGTTGTGACCCACAGGTTGAGAACTGCTGATGTAGAGGCTTATTTGTGATAAGAAACTTACACTTGCCCTTTTAGCCCCACAACCCACTGTCTTCCCCCCCCTCTGTCTGTCTCTGTCTCTCTTTCTCTTTCTCTTTAGTGTAAAGGACCATACGTAGTCCTTGCCCATGGTAGGCATGAGCTCTCCTCCTGAATTACACTGTTCACCTTTGCATTGGCTTCAAAGTGCATTGATAATGCATTGGCTTTATGTAGGAAATCGCACAAAATCTAGTACCATGTAAAACTGAAAATAAATACAAATGTTCATTAATGGCATTTTTGGACCTGGGTAGATGGCTTATCCAGTAAAGGCTGTTGCACATGCATGAAGAACTGAATTCAGTCCCCAAAACCCAAATAAAAAGTTACACATACCTACAATATGTTGCTATAATTACAGTGTGGAGTGGGAAGATATAAAAAGATCCTTGGTGTTCATTGGCTAGCCAACCTAGCCAAGTTGGTGAGCACCAGCTTCAATGAGTTACTTGGTCTTAAAAAACAAGATCCATTGAGGAAGACAGCATCCAACTCTGACCTCTACCCATACACACACTTATACAAATCTTTCAGAAATTAATCACTAGTTACATTCATTGATGATGTTAGTCAAAGTTTTGGATAAAAAATAAGAAAACAGATTTTGGTGCCATCCCATCTACGTAATATGAGTAGATTTTTGATCCTGAGCAAATAGGCCATTGGGTGAGTACAGAGCCTGATTCATTTGGTGAGGCAACTTTTAATTGTTGGTTGGAAGATTGTACCTGGAACATCCCTCTATGAAGACTATCTGAGGCCACTGCATTGAGATAAATCCACCTTGTAAACAGTATGAAACCTCAAAAAGCAACAGAGGATTCAAACCCATTGTGGTCTCATTGAAATGTTGGACATAAAGCCATTCCTTGGCTAAATTAAATGGATATTTTGAGACAGTACTTTTTGGAGTGGCTTGGTATGTAACAAGGGTATGGGAGGAGGAGCTTAGAGAAGTCTAAAAGTTTAATTAATGCTACTTAACACCATTCTGACTGAGACACCAAACTCTTGATGTACACACAGAAACTATCCAAAGCCACATGGAATAGAATATACAGAAAGCATAGCTCTCTGGTATGAGTCCTAAAGCCACAAGGGATGGCAGGTTCTGAGCCTTATTTGCTAAGTTTTCCAAAGAGATATTTTGAAGCTTTCCATGATTGGTCCAAGAATCTTGCAAGAAAGTGTGTTCATAAAAGCATTTTCTAAACCACAAGTAACTAGAGAAGAAGCATGTATCAATATGTTTCTTCCTCCGTGAGGGTTATTTCATGGCAATCTCGTGTACAATTTTCTTCCAGCGGAGTGAATAGTGTGAGAAACTCCTGGGACATGCACAATGGCTGCAGTGTTGAGAGGGGACATCATAATGCCAAGGGAATGCGTGACTGTTCCCTACATTTATTTTGAATCTGCTTTTATGACAGTATTTTTGCTGTGAGGTGAGCACGGGTTCTTATTTAGTACAAAGCAAATATAGTATCAGAAGAAAAGTGGCACCTGCTTTGTAGCTCGGATACCTTTTAGCAGCTTCACTTTTTTTTTTCTTTTTTGCTCCAGGCAGAATGATATCTATAGTCGACTGGATGGAGGACTTCCTGGTTGTTTCCTAATCGAGATCATCTGCCATCCACAAGATACACAGAGAAACTTGAGCTACACAAGCTGAATGAAGAACTCCCTCTATACAGGACAGCTCATAGCATTCCCCAAGCTTCTCTAACCACAAGAGACTTCATCTCCAAATACATCATGAAGCATGCACAACATGGTTAGCTAGCATGTCTTCCTTGGTCCTGTCATTGAAAACGAGATAACTTTCCTCATTAGAGGATCTCATTAATGTAAAATTTAGGGCTCGCAGTACACAAAGCAGCCTAGATGAGTTTACTCTAGAAGAGTCTGGGATGCTAAGCTCCCTCAAGGATAATGCCACTCACTCTGAATATCAGGTCTAACTTGCTTCTCTTCTTTGCTAATTTTTCCTTCCACCTGACAACTTATTTTCATACACAGTATGGAAGTCTCCTCCTTGTGTAGATGCTGGTTTTTACTCCCCCACCCTGACTCTTCTAACTAGCTCCCTGGTGCCTCCGGAATTAATTCTTCCTGTCGTTTTAAATAATGTGACATTGAAATACAATTTTTTAATGTGCTGGCATTTAACATGTCACAATATTTCAGTTCTTCTGCATTCATTTGGGTGCTCGCGTGTTGTTACAGCTGCTATGAAATTCTGACAAAGAGGTGTACTTCCTTCTTCTGTTCCACCATAATTGCTCTTTGCTGCCTCTCTGAACCGTAACCATGGCGATCTGCAACATTCATCAGAGGACCTCTTGTTATTTCCCCTGTGTGAATGAAAAACAAAGTGATATAAATATGTGAAGTTTTCAAAGGGCAGCTTTTTCCTTCTTCCTCCATTTTTCTCTCCTTCTGTATTTTTGGCCCTCACCCTCGATGTGGAGGATCTATTGAAAGGAAATAATGTTTCCCATCTTGAGAGTGCTAATTAATTTTTTTTTTAAAAGAAGGAATTCTCTATAGAGGATCATTCTGTGACAGTTATACAGAGAGAAAACTCAAGCCATTGACTTAAGTGGGAAGGCAGCAGGATGGTCAGTGCGGAAGGGAGAGAAGTGACTTAGTCTTTTCCAAGTTTGATTTGGAACAAACAGGAACTCATTTGAGGTTCTTAATATGGTCTTTCATTCCAGTGTGGAAGCATTTGGGAGATGTCTGGGTGGGTTCTTCCTATTGGTAAAATTTAGAAAGATTTCAGACAGAGAGAATGTTGGAAGGCTAGCTCATGGTTATTCCTGTGTATATTCTCCAACTCTTCTTTAGTATGTTTCTTTAATCTTGAAATTTTAGATCAAGTTGTTGAGTGTATTCTTGCATTTGCACCTACCCATCTCTTTCTCTAATTGATGCAGGCAGTGTCTTTGCCTTTTAGTCCAATCCTTGCAGTTGGTGTCTGTGTCTCGGGAATCCTCTTTTGGACCAATCATTGCTGTCTGTGTTTCAGGAGGCTGCTCTTTGTCGTCTCTGTCAGTGTCTCAGGGAGCCTCTTATGTCTCCAGAGAGGGATGAATTTGCGGGCAGAATGGGACTTTCAGATTACAGGGCTCAATGTAGGAGTGTTGGAACAGCCGGACTCAAGGAGTCTTGCCAGCTGACAGGTTAGTGCAGGCTGAGGAGAGTGGGGGAGAGGCTTAGAGACTGGGATGTCCATCTGGGGGGCTGGTCACTCACCTCTTGGTCTACTCTGCAGTTACAGTCTGTGTCTCAGAGAGCCACTGAGGACACAGCGAATGGGTGGGTTTGGGAGCAGAGCGGGACTTGTAGATTACAGGATCCAATGCAGGGATGCTGGAACAGCCTGCCTAAAGTAATTTATAAGTTTCATAAATTACTTCTGCTTTCCATTTGTACTGTAAGCTTATCTAAAAGATGCCAGCAATACCTACACTCCAGCCTGAGTATTAGGTTATTCTGAATTCTCTGCACAAGGTTTATCTATCTACCACCTTCAATTTCAACTTCCTAAGAAGTTTCATAGCATGGAAGTATATCAACGAGCTTTTGTCAAACTATAAAAAGAATAGCATCTAATATAATCCCCTATAGACTTGACAATCTCTTTTAAAACCTTGTGAGCGCAGAATGTGTAGTTCACTTTTTAATCTCCATTCTGGTCTCTGAGCTCCATTAGAATCACCTATTAAGTCCTTATTTAAGCATCGAAGGCTTATCAAGCTCCTCTTCCCATACATCTCCAACTTCTCATGATTCAGTTCCAAAGGCTTCTTAGCTGCATGTCCAGGTAACCATGGAAATAAGTCCTCTACTAGTCCCAGTTTTCTGTTATTCAGATTTTTTTTTACTGTGTTGACAAAAATACCAAAGAACACAACTTAAAGCACGAAGAATATTCCCTACATAAAAAAAAAAACAAGCTATAAAGAAATGCAACATAGAAAGCCAAAAAGATTAAAGCTTTGTTTAATGAGAGCAATTACTTGGGGAACAGTACAAATAAAGTTGATTCATAATAAACAAACACATACACACACACACACACACACACACACACACACACACACACTGTGGCTGCAAGGGGGCTTTTGAAAACAAAGTGAAACCTTAACCGAAACATAATCTTTCCACTAAAAATGAAAGGCATGAATTGAAGGAAATCTTCAGTATCATTAAGACTCGGAAACTACAGTAGTACAATAGAGTGCCAAGCACCTGCCAACAACTTTTTTCCTACCCCAACCTCAGTTCTTTCTCGGCATGACGGATCTATGCTCACCCACTGCAGTATTTTTTCTCTCTTTATCAGTAGATCCATGTTGAATGCTCTAACATTTCCTTCATGAAAAGGGATGCGACTTGGCTTCTGGTTTTAGGGATAAGCTGGGCATGGTGGTGCATGTAAATCCTAGAGTTGGATTCTGAAGGACTTACTCTGTCGCATTAGCTGTGGCTGGCAAAGCAGTGGCAATCTGCAAAATTACCTAGTGGAGAGGACAAACAGAAATCAAAAGATGCCTATTAATGAAAAGTGTTTGGAGAAATGCTGGATCCTGACAGCCTGCCACCATCAAAAAATATTTCAGATGGAATAAATAAAATGTACAGAAATCTGCAAATACTAGACAAGAATGAGAAAAACGGTTTGTAAAATTCTCTGGAAAGTAGAAAATATTCCAATACTTTGATTAAAAGAAAAAAATACCGAGAGGGTTGACAATGTAACATCTATATTCTATTTGAAGAAACTAACAGATAAAAATATAGGAAAAATACTTTGTAATTGTATATGACAGAGTGAGACATCTATCATTAATTCATCTTAGGAAAATTCTCACATTGGCTGTTGGCTACCTCCTCATTATCATCTGGCTTGTGTTAGGGAATCTCAGGTAATGAATTTCTGTTCTTGACCCATGTTAGTTATAGAGAGTTCTAGAGAGACCCTGACGTTCATCCTCTTGACTGGTGGGAAAGAAGTCAGGATGCAGATTCACATGACAATGACTGGAACTTGGTACTGAAATAGCCATATAAGTCTGGGTGGGGTGGGCCTCTGGGCTTCACTAGGAGCCTTAATCCTCATTTCCAAACTCCAAGTCTTTAGCCATAAAAGTGTACAAGTCTATTCTATCTCACAATATGAGGTAATGTTTTCAGAATGGTTTATACTAAAAAAACCTAGTGGTAAACTCTCAGCATTAAGAACACAAACACATATAAATTATATGATATATATATATAATATATGTACACATATATAACTATATATGTGTGTATGTGTGTGTCTATATTCACAGATTGATGAAGGGATGAATCTTGGCTTATGAGATTCCAATTTCATTTTAACTGAAGTAGAAATAAAAGTTGACTACTGATCAATACCTTATGGGTAAAAATAAACATTAAAGATAGCATTAAAGAAAGCAAGTTTCTGAGTTTACTATAGGAAAGCTTTGAAGCCTTTTCTAAAACATGAACCCGCCTCTAAGAATTTACTTGATCCTTACATCTGATAATTAAGAACAAATATAAAATATATTATTAAAAAATCATTCAGGGCAAATTGATTGAAGCGCACATATTTTGACCAGTTTGCTAGAAAAAATCAAAATAACATTATTTTCTGTAGATAAATGGTGGCCAATATTTTTTAATTGTCAACAAAATAGGTACTTATGCCATCTTGCTCTGTATTTCTAATGAATAATTGAGAATCCAAATTTATGCCTTTTATGATGTATTCATCTAGACTAGGGAAATATGTAATGTATATTGTGCTCCTGCTATTCTAAATAGAAGTAACATGATTTTTTCTTAGCTAATGTCTAACTTAAAATTATTCTCGGGCTGATTTTATTCACTAACCTCCATATGATATAATATGGACCCTGTGTATCTCTGATATTTATTTTGTAAATGAAATGAGCAAGCTAAATCAACTTTGTGTATCCCAATGTTTTTATCTCATCTGTTATATATGGAATATTTAATGTTTATTAATTTATAGGACATTTTTTTCTAAAGTCAAGTGATTTACTCACCTCAAGGTCTTCACTGTTTACACTTGGGGTTTCCCTTACAAGTTTGTTTTATGAATATCAGCCTCCCATGTGACACTCGCCCAGGAAATCTGGTAGCCTAGAATTTTCTAGTATCCCAAGTACAGATACCAAGTTTTTAATCTTTTCTCCAAGTTGGGTGACTGTTGGGACATTTTCAGGAAGAGAGTTTATTAAATATTTAATACACTGCTATTCAGCTTTTGAGGTTATATTCAAGGATAACCAGAAACAAATCAAAAACGTTAAACTAACTTTCAAAGCTGAGGCTTTGGTTTATCAAATGAAATTCTTAAGGTAAATATCCGACAGTATCAAGTAGGAGGTAGAAAGAGTTTTCTCTGTTATTTAAGTGTCTTTGTTGGAGGTGGTTACTCACTCAGCTCGCGGTTTCATAAGAGGGCATTTTCTTCCCTCCCCCAGAATGATGCTGGCTGTGTTGTGAAAAGTGACAGGCCCTTTTGTGCAGCCTTGAAGCAGTGCGTGAAGAGGTTCTTGAAGAACCTGAAATAGAAGCTGGTAAGTTTGAAGACGTTATGCGAACCAAGTTGGGTCTCTGCTTTACCCAGAGAAAGAAACAGCAAGGGAGTAGGTAGGCAAACACTCTCTGAGATGAACTCGCTGGCAGAGTTTCCTGGGACCAAGAAGGTTTGTGAACGACCAACAATAAGTGATTTCCAAAGCAAATGCTTAGTGAACTGAAGGTGTTTGCCAGAGTTCCTGTCCGTGTTGTTCCAACAGCATCACTGAACTCTTGGTTCCGAACACAGGGCATGCCCAGTTTGCACTGTGTCTGCTGTCATGCCACAGCTGCAAGCAGGCATCCGCTGCTTCAAACACCTCAGCTCAGGCTTGAGACTAATGTATGTTACAATTGGCAATTGGGAAAAATGTATGAGTATGTGGGAATTCATATGAACATATGCCACATGTGTGTGTGGCTGCTAGGGTTAGAAGATGTTGATGAACTCCCTGGAATTAGGGGTGCTTGTAAGCTGTCTGATGTGGGTGCTGGGAAAGTGCCCTCTGGAAGGGCAGTCAGCACTTCATCTGATGAGCCAAATCTCCAGGCCCTGAATTGCAGGGATTTTTTAAAAAAATTATAAATACGAACCTTTCTGTTCTTATAGAAACATATTGGTCTAATTATGCAAAATAAAGAATTTTAATACTTTCCTAACATCATCATTTATCAGCATGTAAGTCTAAAATTAGTGTGTCTTTGGATTGTACCATGTTCAAATATTTGGTTTTAAAATTGCTGCTTGAGTTGTTGACACGAGTTTTATAAATAATACTAAATGAATTTTGGCTTGAAAATATGACAGAATTTCCAATGATTTCTAAAATGGTCCTAAACCTACTTCTGTCATTTTTTTATATTATGCATTTATGCAAAGTGGCATTCTTGGCATTAATGATTATAAAACCAAAATATTGATCAGTTCTAAAATATGTTGTCTATATCATGTAGTATCAAATATTCTTTAAGTAAAAATAAACATCCACATTCATCTCATTAGTATGTAAATTTGCTTTCACCCATAATAAATAATAAACTTGTACGCCTACAAGAAGTACGGTAAGTTTCCTTATGATTTATTATCAGTAAACATTTGATTTGCTTACCTATTTTGTATGCCTACTACTGCGGTTTGACTGTACAATATCTCTCATAAGCTGCTACATGTGAACACTTTGTTCCAGCCAGTTTGGGAAGGGTGTGGGACCCTTAGGAAGCAGGGTGTCACAGGAGGAAATATGTCACTGAGGGTGAGCTTTGGAGCTTTATAGCCCAGACCCACATCTGTTCATTCTGTTTCCTGGGTTCAGACAGAATGTCACCAGTCAGCCTTTTGCCTCGGCCAGCATGACTTCCCTACCTGAAGTCCTGCCTTCCAGGCTGTGAAGAAATGATCCCTTCAAACCACAAGGCAGACTCAACTCAATCCTCTTTGCCTCAAGTTGCTTTTCTCAAGTTATTGTATCAGAGAATAGGGAAAAGTAACTATCGCACCTCTACTCCCTAAGACATGTAAATGATTTCTTGGGTGAAAAGAATCATAAATAAAAATAATTTTAAAATAAGGAGTAGGTGAGGGGTAAGAGCAATTAAAATGCAAAGTACATGCACACGTGCACACAAGGGCACGCACATACATACATACACACATGCACACAGGTGCACACACACGTACATCCTTGTGCAATTTGGGGCCTAAAGAGACAGCTTAGGAGCACTTACTGCTTTTATTGAGGTGCTCTGGGCAGGATGTGAATGAATTGAGTTTCAACTAGTAGCATCATTGAACCCAAAGTAATTGCACATTTTGAGCCCACCCATCTTATGGCCTGAAAGGGGAGGCAAAGCAGGAGGTGGAGGACTAGAAAGTTCAGAAGGCTGACATGTTTTAGGACTCAGAACATGGCAGTGTATTGAAGCAGGTGGAGAGCTGGGTACAAACAGAAGCCAAGGTGAACCCAGTGCAGTGAACACAGAGGGAACGGAGAAGGAGGACACCAGCCTCCGGTATTAAGAGCCAGAATTTGGAGATGGGAGCCAGCAGAGATGTAGGATAAAGGATGGACAGGGAGTGAGTGGTACAGAGACAGTATAGAGCTGACCATTTAGAAGACAGAGAATGAATATATATATATATATATATATATATATATATATATATACACACACATATATATATACATATGTGTTCTGTGTATACATGATGAAATTATATTATTTATATCATATTAAATTATATATTTTATTATATATAATTTCAAATTGATTAAAACCTATCTTTCCTTTATACGGAACATAAAGGTGTATAGAACAGTACTGCTCTAAATTAGATTTGGGTTACCCATGCTCACCAGCCGGCAGGGATTGCCGGAGGGCAGACAGGGATCACTAAGGTTAGGCCTGCGCTCAATGAGAAAGCATTTGTCCAGCTGCTGGGAGCTTCTCACACTTTCCTTTCTCATTTTGGTTGCAAACAACCTTCACCAAGACGAGACTGGAGCTGCTAGTGAACTGCTTCATAGGCTCCTGTTTAGGAGACTTTCCAAATTCTAACTCCTGGATTCTTGGAAGCACTAGGCACAGCCAGTTAAATGTCTGCCTTCTTGATAAAACAAAACGAAACAGAACAGAAAACCAAAACCAAAACGAAAACACACACTTTCCTGTCCCAGACAAGTTCAGATGCAGGGTGGACACCTAGTGTTCTATTTTAATTTGAGTCTCCCCTTTGTTGGTTTCTCACAACACAAAGCAGAAGATGCAGAGACACAGAGTGGAGTACAAGCCATTGATGCTGCCCCGGCTTCTCCCTTCACAGTGCACTGGGAGATGCCATGTGGTGCAAGGCGCTCATTTATAGGTATAAAAATCTGTAAAATTGTGCTCGAAAATTAAAAAATTTTAATTAGAAGGCAGCATCTGTGAACCTTTTGCTGGAAGCCACTTTTTTTTTCTCTGACAAATTAGCCCAGCTTTGTGGCCCCTTATCCCCATCCCACCATGTTGGAGATTATAAAACAGCCCTGTCTCCCCTTGCTATGTGCCTGTAACAGTCAGAGAGAGATTTCTCTACTTAATATTTAACAAGCTACTGGTGCCTTCTGGAAAATTCTGAGAAATATTTCCATTGGCGTCATGACTTCCTGCCCACATTCTCCCTGCTCCCCTGTTCCCCTTCTGATCCCTCATTTCCTGAAGCAGCTTGAATCTACCCTGGATGCTGACTTCTGAAGAGTACATTGTTCCTGAAGTCCTACCCTCTGTTGTTTGAAACAGCATCATCCACCCCAGTAGCCAATTTGAGCAGCCACAGGCAACATGTTATTTTTTTAATTTCAAGTCGAAGATATTTTATCAGTTGCAAACTAAACATTTAAAATCCCTGCCTAATAATGAGAGTCTCTTGCAACCTCGACTGACCTGTTCTGAGATGCTGGGTAGGAGCTGGATGAATGGACTTTCAGCTGCTGGATTGGACTAAAAGTTTCAATCACACATTTGAATCAATTAATGTCGTTGCCTGAAGGGGAGGCAAAGGAAGAGGTGGAGAGCTAGAAAGTTCAGGTGGCTGATGTGTTCTAGGAAGTGTTGAAGCAGGTAAAGAGCTGGGTACAAACAGAAGCCAAGGTGAACCCAGTGCAGTGAACACAGTGGGAACAGAGGAGGACACCAGTCTCCTGTAATAAGAGCCAGGATTTAGAGATGGGAGCTAAATCAGATTACAGAGCTAGCCATGTAAAAGACAGGGGTTGACATTTGCAATGGTTTTTCATAATTATTACAATGTGGTAATGTATGTATGTATGTATGTATGTATGTATGTATGTATGTATGTTCCAAATCTGAAGACCATGAAGTCCTTACAGGGTACTTGTATAAGGGCCCACAGGAGTGGATCTGTTCCACCTTGACTGAAGGGTAAAGAGTTTAAACCTACTCTTGCTCTTTCAAGGTAATTGACAAGAGGTTTCAGTTAAGGTGCGGCTACAAACAAGATATCTTGATCTAGGGTGTGGTTTCTTCATGTTTTAGGCATTAAGGTGGCCCACAGAGGTAGATCTGTTCTACCTTGACCAAAGGTCAGAGAATTCAAGCTTATTCCTGTTCCTTCAAAGATGTGACAGGAGTTTTGACCCAGGGAAGAGCTACATATAGGATGCTTGGTCTAGGGTGTAGTCATTGCATTTCCTTCCTAAACAACAGAATGCTTAACTCGGGATATAGTAGTTTTATATTCCAGGTGTTGAAGTAGATAAGTTCTTTGTAGGATGTTAAAGCAGTCATTTGCCTTCTCCCCCCCCCACCCGGAATAGAGTCTACAAGCGTATGAAAAGTAAACGCAGGTGAATTCAGTATTCACTGGATCGCCCTTCCAGCTCTATCCTATGCCTCTGTTACTTTTCTTTCACATCTCTCCTCCTTCTATTTCTAATCCTCATGTGCCTAACCTTGAACAGGTAAACCCCATTGAGGATGAACCCCAACAGATATCACCCCCAATGTGGGACCCCAACATACTTGTGAATGCAATCTTCTTTGGGGGGGATGTGGGGGTTTAGAGTCTGACAGATATCCAAGTTAAGATGAAGCCATTATGACTGTCCCAAAACCACTAAGCTTGGTGGTGGTATATAAACAGTGTAGGGCTCATGAGTCCTCATCCCTCAGAAAAGAGCTATTGGCCAGTAGGGAAAGAGGGATTCACTTTCTTCAGTGGTGTAGCTATTGGCAAGTTGCCCATGATCCAGTTAATAACCTTACACCTGTACTCATACAAACGACTCTAATTAAGCTTGAAAATAGATAGATTTATAGATAAATGAATAGATAGACAGGAGGGGACCAGTAAGGAAGAAGAATGGGGTCATCGGGAGTGGGAAGGGCAATTGGGGGGTGCAGATGTTCACAGTATATTGTATATATGTCTAAAATTGTAAAAAAAGTGAGGAAACTCAGTCATAGAGGTTGAATTATACAGGCAAAGATGATGGTGGTGAATCTATAACTATGGAAACAAGAGAAATGCTTAGAAAAATCGCATGAGCTCAGAAAGTCAGGGAAGAGATTCTTGCAGTTGCCCATAGTGTTTTGTTGTTGTTGTTGTTCTTGGCTTGTTTGTTTGCTTTTACTCTTTGGGGGCCCACCACACAGCTCCCAAATAGATATATGGAGACTTATTCTTACTCATGAATGTCCAGTTTTAGGCTTGTTTCTAGTCAGGTTTTCTAACTTAAATTATCCCATTTCTCTACTTTGTATTCCAATGCTATGCCGTGAAAGAGAAATAAAGCTCTAAGAATGGTTGCTTCTGGAGTTCCCAATAACAAAAATTTAATGTCTAACCACTGCATAGCAGACGAATGAACGAGGAGTCTTGCTAGCATCAGACTGCATTAGTGGGTCAGTCGAAACTCTAATTAATCCTTTGCTTTTGTCTTTATCAAAGAGTGATCCATGCATCTGAGGTGGTAGTAAAAGAAAGATACTGATTCTTTTTTAGCAATTAGCCTTTCTGAATCTCAGTATCTGGGTTTGAAGCCCAGAAGTGGTGACTTTAATCAAAGCTAAGTTGCTTCTTCAGCACATTGGCCATTGAGAAACTTCTACTCAGGCCACTGCATACTCAGGTACTAATCTGGGAAGCGGGTTTAAGGGGCCGGAAGGAACAGTGGTGATGGGTCCCAACTGTTTTCTACAACCCTCAACTAAGAATCCAACGGAGGTAGTTTATGGTATAACGGAGATAGTTTATGGTGAGAAAACAGCTCCATCGGTCACATCTACTTCAGCTGGAGAGACTGAAGCAGCTGACTCTTGGAACTTCTTGGCAATGCAGGATACAGCAGGGAAAGTAGTGATTACGGAAACTGGAAGGCATTCTCTGACACCATGGCCTGAACTGGGCATGAGACGTAATTGGTCTCTATTTCACGTCCACACCAGAGCTCTCCCTCTTTCCCTCTGAAGTCGCTGGTCACTACAGCTGCAATCCATCCTCACTATTGCCCTTCACAAGGACGCATCATCTCCCAGTGTCTGTACCACATTCCCATCTAGCTAGCATCCTAACCACCTGTCTCGCTCTCTCACCATTAGCATCAGCATTCAAACGTGCTCAGCGTTTACATTCTTGGGGAAGAGGATATGGGGTACAGGTGAAATAATAAGCATGGCATATGGAAGCCTACCCTGAGTCCAGAATCCCTTTAGCTACTGATATTCCGTGAGTCACATTTTCCCGGGCCAACTTCTCAAGAAGTGTTAGGCACGGCACCTTCCTAGTACCACCCACCATGCTGTGCGCTGCTGTGTTCTTGTTACCTGACTCCTTACACTCAAGCTGTTACGATTAGAGCCACTGGAACAATCAGCTCCTGATACTAACGGGATCCTCTGGTTCTCATCTTGCATTGGCTGGAGCTCATTTTACAGGGGCTACAGATGCATCTTAAATACCTCTAATCCAGGGTTTATCCTAAAACAGAAGGCCATTCTCATGATCCTATCTTTGGATAATTTTCATTCCTCTTTTTCTGTTGGCTGTGGATGGCGGTGGCTCTCTTCCACGTATTTCATTCTAGAATGCAGGTAGTAAGCAAAATATATTTGCACTGTGCCTTGAAATATTCCTGAATCATGGCAGAGAGGACTATTTAAGAGCTAAATGAGGGAAGATCTTAAGGTTCCTATTGGTTGCACATTAAACTTGCTCATGTCATCTGGGTCCATTATCAGGCCTGTGTCAGGAGGCTGGGTCTGTACTTGTAGCAGGTAAGTAGCAAAGGTACACCAGAAAGGACAAAGCAACAGGTAAAGAACAATTATCACAGAGAAAGTATAGACAAAGAGGTAGGACTGACAAATCACACTAGCTGCCCTAATAGTACCTTCTGACATTCCTATACTATGATGCAGACTAGTCTCACCACTGAGTCTACCTGGCCTTCAGGTCAACACGTTCAAACACAGCACTTGCTAATTCTCACCCACTGGATTATCTGTCATTGCTATATGCAAATGCTCCTCCTCTAAATTGCCTTTCTCTCTTTATCCTAAGGCCATGCGCTGATAAATAAAGGGGAAGAGAAAACATGTTGTGTCCAGTATGGGCTTATAAATTTGTTAGGACCTCAACTTCGTGGTGTGTGTCTTATGGAAGCAATTTAATAGCCTTCCCTCTTTGCAGATCTCCCACTGTGAGCACATTAATTTCAGGGAATAAATGGGTCTTGACTTATAGGACATGTTTCATATTTGAGTTCCATTAATTTTCTTCCTTGCTCTCTCCAGATATTGTATGAGTATGAATTGCCATACTCATCCTTGTATTCGCCTACATTCTTCACAGCACAAAGCAAGTTTGTTGAAAACTCTCTCTCTTTCTCTCTCTCTCTCTCTCCCTCCTCTTCTCTCTCTTTCTCTCTCTCACACATACCATTTTTCTCCCTTTGTGCTCACTGACAATATCACAACCTTATTGCACTCCATTTAATGCTACTTACTGAAGATGCCCTAATGACTGGTGTATGGAAAACACAAAATAAATTATGTAACTTTATTTTCCCAAAGACAACTGGGGTTACATATGTGTCAAATAGCACAGAACAGATAGGGATTTATTCTTCCATTAGCTTTTTAGGTTTGCTTATCTTTCAGAGTAATTTAAATTGAAATGGAAGACAAATCCTTATTTGATTGTTAGGCAATTCAGGGCTATTTATTTTGTGTAAGTTGGTGTGGGATCTAAGTGCACTGCTGTTAAAAGGCTATTTAATGTCACATAGAGGGCCTATTAATTTTTTCGATAAATGGCCAGTGTGTCCAGCTAGTTGCATACATTTAATAGGGCAAAGTCCTTTCTGCTCAAAGTCGGCCTCCGTACTTTGTGGTAATGGTGCCATAGCTTATTTCTGTGAGACACAGTGAAGCTCTCTGCCTTTGTTATCCAAAGTTTGGGGATAAATCTCAAATTAGAATGGTTCTGTTGAAAGGGGGTCAAAGAATAACAGAAAGGTTTTGTTGTTGTTGTTGCTGTTGTTATTGTTGTTTACAGCGTGCAATCAATACTCCAAGCAGAGTGGGGATTTTATAGATATTTTTCTGGATAACCCTCTTTTTGATAGCAATGAAAATGTGACTATTGGGGGTGAAGTTGAATGCTAGTGTATGCTCAATAAGGAGGGAAACGGAAGATCAGAACAGGGACTCATTGTGTTCTGGACACCCTTGCTGGCCTGACATCATACAAGACATGAGTTATTCTCATTTTCTTCTACAGTTGAAAAATATTGCTAATTTGGTCCTAAATATCCCTGGAAAGTAGGAACTGAATGTGGCAAACAGAGACCTAGGAAAAGGAGAGAAATCGTCAGAGATTTTAATAAAGTTTGCCGTGATTGGGGGAGGTGGCTCCTACAGTGTCCTGGGTTGTCACTCCTCTCTGATATAGATGATGCTAGGCTCCTTGGGAAGTGGATTATAGTGAAAGAATGTTACGCTGCTTAGTGTGTGTCCTTGAGAGAAATATTGGGCCCCTGGTTCCTGGCTTCTGGACCTTGTCTCCTGGCCCCTGGCTCCTGGCCCCTACCTGCCTCTCTGCTTCTCAGCCACTTAAAATGAACAGCCAACAAAAGCCTAAAAGAAAGTATGTCAAGTAGCCATGTGATTAAACCAAAAGGTAAAATAACTGTTTCTCTTTATTTAGATGGCTATCTTATGGATTTTTCTCCTCATGTTGGAAAACCACTTATAGATCATATATCATAGGTGAACAGTTCTATTTTTAATTTAAGTCATTGACAAATAACATGAGGCAGGATATATGGTCCATGAAGTCAGGAGTCTTACTTGGCTTTATAGATAATCATTTTTTTTAACAAGTGACTCAATGTCTACCACAAAATCCGTGCTCAGATATTTGTCAAGGGAACTAACATACAAAGCTATGAAGGGAAATATCAATGATGAATAAAAATGGCAGAGTAACTCTGTTGTCTTCTTTCTGTTTCCCTTTTTCTTTGTGTATCTGTATATGATGTGTGACTATGTGTGTCTGTATGTGGGTTACTGCGCATGCATGTAACGAAAGAAGCTAAAGTTGATGTTGGATGTTTTCCTTGATTGTTCCCCCCTTTTATTTTATTGAGGCAATGTCTCTCAGTAAACCCAGCTCCATGACTTGGCTATTTTAGTTAGTTTGTCTAATCAGTTTGCCCCAGGGATCCCACCTCCTGTCTTCAAGTGCTGGGAAGACAGGTGACCTGACCTGTCATGTGGTTTCTAGGGAGGGGTGTGAGCTCCAGTCCTCCTTTTTGCATGACAAACATTTTGCCCTTTCCTTAACCAGCCCATATTATTTCCTAACGAGAAAAATGTTTCCACAGAACAGATGAATATTTTGACAAAATATATTGCTATGAAAGGATAGGAAGAATCAGTTTAAACAATATCATAACCTGTATTATCTCTTTCGATGTATGGAAAGATGTTTTGTTGAAAACTTGAGGACATAAGGAAAGATTGAAACAGGCAAAAATAAAAAGAATCTGAAAATGTTAATATTATTAGAGATAAAAAAGATATAAATGAATAAATGATTCATGAATAAGAACCAGCCTTATGTAATTGGTATTTCCAAAAAGAAAAAGAAGGAGAAGGAAAAGAAGAAGAAGAAGAAGAAGAAGAAGAAGAAGAAGAAGGAGGA
>NC_022023.1:21409885-21418342 GCF_000317375.1 Microtus ochrogaster
GGAGGAGGAGGAGGAAGAAGAAGAAGAAGAAGAAGAAGAAGAAGAAGAAGAAGAAGAAGAAGAAGAAGAAGAAGAAGAAGAAGAAGAATGCACAAACAAATCTTGTTTGGGAAGCAATTTCCTAAAACTTAAAAAGTGAAACAACTTAAATATATAGATTTATGATGCACTTAGAGCCAGGGCAAACTTACACCGGAATGTTAAGTGATAAAAGATCTTCTAGTAGCTTCAAAGACACAGAACTATCCTTTGGAAATACAATAAAAATAGCTAATCCCTTTGAACGGAGGAAAGTGATGGAGCTAATATATTTGTGTCTTGCCTTCCTGTGGTGTTTAGTTATTTGTTTTGTTTTGTTTTCCAACATGACACAACCTAGATATGCTCAGGAAGAGGAAATCTCAACAGAAAAAGAAAAATGCCTTCACCAGATTGACCTTTGGGTACATCTGTGGAGCATTTTCTTGATTAATGATTGACATTGCAGGACCCAGCTCACTGTGGACAGTGCCATTCTTGGGCAGATGGGCAAAGGCTGTATAAAGCAGGTGAGCTGAGCAAGCCATGGAGAGCAAGCCAGTAAGCAACATTGCTCTATGGTCTCTGCTTCAATTCCTGCCTTCAGGTTCCTGCCTGTGTTCCTATCCTGACTCTTCTTTTTGATGGATTATGAAACCCTTTTCTTCCCAAATTTGTTTTAGTCAATGTTAATCTTAGTAATAAAGCTTAAAGAAAGACACCCCCCCCAACCATAGGGGGAAGGGTTTGTGTGTTTCATGGTTGCCTTGTAATTATGTAACTAAATGTATGTATTATTTTTGTTTGTATATTAATGTTGACGGAGATGGAGGTATTAGGTATTGTTAAAAATGTTATCAAGGAATAGCAGGGTTGAGCAATGGCAGTGCAGACTCACTCTGCAGCAGAGCCATGCCTGTCTTCTTAGAAGTGAGCTTGAACTCCAGAAATTGCTTATGGAATATTTAAAATTAGTAAGGGAAGTTTCAAGAAGTTGCTAGAAAACTTATAAGAGCAACCTTCTTATACACACATGCCTGTGCACTATAAATATTATAAAAGTATAGAAAAGTACACACACACACACGTACACACACACACATACACACACACACACACACACATGGAGAGAGAGATTAAGATTTCAATGACTTGCCAGGTGGTGGTAGTGTACGCCTTTAGCCCCAGCACTTGGGAGGCAAAGACAAGAGCTAGTTCCAGGACAGGCTCCAAAGCTACAGAGAAACCATGTCTCAAAAAACAAACCAAAGCAAAACAAAAAGATTTCAATGGCTCAAGAAATTTGGATAAAGGTGGTCATTGTGAGGGAAAAATATGAATCTAATATTTTATTCAGGTATTAAATTAAACATAAGATAAAAAGACATCCATAAGTCTATAATGAAGGAAAATATGTCACTATGAATCCTACTTTAAAGAAAATTGAGGTTTCATACAGGAAAAAAATGAACAGAATTTCTATGAAAAAAATATAAATAATCCAGGAACAGAGGCATTTTCTTGTAGTCGCAGGACTAGAGAGGCAAAGGCAGGTAGATGTGGAGTGTGAGCCCTGCTAAGGTGCATAGTTAATTCCAGACCAGACAGTCCACAGAAGAATATTGTCTAAAACAATAATAATAATATGGACTTTTTTCTTACTGAAAGCTAAAACAATTACAGAGAAAATGTCAACAATACAAAATCTGGCAATAACACAAATGCATATGGGAGATATATGTTAAAATACATATATGTGAGAATATTAACTTGTAAACTGACAATAAATTCCTAATTTGATCAAAAGAAAAAAGTTGAATCTGTTTTTTGTTACATATCAAAATGCATGCTAATTTCATAAAGTATTTCAAACACAAATATTGAAAACATTAAACAGACATGTGGGGATATATTTTCAGAAGGGTGAAAATTCCTCATGAAATCAGGAGAATGGGTAAACTCAAGTAGATAAGAGCTAGCCAATTAGTTCACTGCAGAAAGTGAAAGATCAGACACTGAAAATACAAATGAAAACTTTGGAAAATATGCAAAGCTGTAAAGCTTGTACCAAATGGCTTTCCTTGCCCTTGCCATAGTACATATTTCGGTAAAGAGCTCTGGAAAGCCAAGTGTGGTGAGATCTTGTTTGTACTGTAACAAATAAAGCTTGCCTTAAGGTCAGAGGGTAAGGCTAGCCATTAGTTAACCATAGAGGTCTGGAGGTCTTTACAGACAGACAGGAAGTGTATGGCTGGTTGGAGAGAAGAATATACAACGGAGGAGACAGTAATTCGGTCCTTTTTTGGCTGAAGAGTTAACAAGGTAAGAGTTCGCTGTGACTTGCGCCTTTCTGTCTCTGATCTTTCAGCATTTGCCCCAATATCTGTCTCTGCATTTTTTTTATTATTAAAACCAATTAGAACTCTTGCAACAGGCTATATTAATGGTCATTCAGTCTCCTTAGAGGGTATTGGATGCTCCTGGTGTTGAGGTATGAAGGAGCTACTTAGAAAAGTTGCATCGTAAGAGAGATGCAACTAAACTGGGTTGCAGCACTCGTTTCGTGTTGGGAAAGGTCAGTTTGGAGCGGGAAGGAAATGATATCCTCCCCTACTTCAACAATAGGGATCTAAACTGGCATATGTCTATGAAAATATGGGGAACTTACTATTACATTTTGAAACTGGACATTCTCTTGACGTGGCAATTTTACTTCTATGAAATTCATACTGCTGACAAAGTCACATGGGAAATTATGTGCACACAAAGATATTCATGAAACAATAATTTGATAGGAAAGGTTTATTAAATTCCAAAATGTCTATGATCAGGGGAAGATAAATGATAATACTGTTTTACAATTGAATACTATGAAAGAAAAGGGAAAAAGAAGAGGATCACTCTCCATAAACTATGAAAGACAGCCAAGAAATATCATTAAATGCAAAAAAGGAGTAGAAAAATGCTTGTTTAGAAAATGCTATTGTTTCTGTTTTAAGAAACATAAAGCTACAGAGATGTATTCAGAGACTAATATGACATGTAAACACCAACCAGCAGAAGTAGTTATATTTGGTGAGAAGTAGTGGACAATGAGCAGGGTGACAGATCTTCTCTTCCATGGTTAGTTCTGAAATAATTCAGCTACCTGCTACCTAAGAGCATTTGAGCAGTAACAGAACATTGCATAATGTAGCGAGCACCGAATCAAAGCACAGAGGAGGTTATTTCCCATTGTTTCCTGCAAGGTAGCCACTGAGAAGTCACAGACAGCAGTGAAATGTTTCCGGACCCGATGTTAACCCTCTCCACCGACCCAGTGATCCAAATGAAATTAAGTACTAAAAGTCCAGTTTTAACGAGTAAAATGCTCCTGGGTGATTTTCGGTCCCACACACCCAGAGATGAAACAGGGAGAGGAGACAGTAAAACCACATGACAGCTCTCTAGAGAGCAGTTGAAATACCCAGTAGGCCTGGTCTTGAGCAGCTCCGGAGGAAGAGCCACCCCTTGGCGAGCCTTTTCAGAAGGGGCCAGGGTTTGGAGAGAGAGACAGGGTGTGCCCAGGTGGAGCTTCCTCTTAAAGAAGCCTGACCAAGCACACTCGGAAGTGCTGTTGCAAATCCATCCGTTCTCTGAGGTGTGCTGAAGGGTCCTATGAGGTCACATACAGTGGCCAAAACTTGGTAGAAGACTCTGTTGCTAGCTTGCATGTGACCAGACAATGCATTTGGTTGCAGTTTTGCAATATTCTCCCGTTTATTAAAAAGTGTATCTGAAAAAAAAAAAACAATACATCGACTGAGGCCTGTACTGTTTGTTTTCTCTGTTTCTTGACTGCCTCCAGGGTTGTGTGGAGAGAGTGTGATGTTCAAACCAAGACGACACTGATTAACACCGTTCTCAGAATGTCCCTTGTAACTAACTGACACCTGGATGTGCCTAAGGAACATTTTGATGAGCAAGATATTCTCTTTTTACTCAGTTAACAAGGCCACAAAGGTTTGAAGAGAAACTTCTTTTCTCTCTGTCGGTCTTCCTTTCCAGTTGTGGCTGTCCAGATAGAATTATTGAATGCCTTCTGTGGTGACCAGTGCCACCACGTTTCCCAACAGCTTTTAGATGGTGGGTGGAGATCTTCTAACCTCCCTTCCCTGTGGATGCCCCTTGTATTGGTGCTTGGCTCCTTAGCTCAGGAAAGACCTGCTTTTGGTGGGGGAGTTCCCTGGAGTGGGGTTCTGGGTTTCAGCTCTTAGGCTTTCTTTGACCTCCAGTTTTCTGCAAAACTCTACCCTCATCCTTAGGACTAAATACTTATGAATGTAGAATACTCATGTATTTTTTCACTTGTGAGGAGAATCTCATTAATTTTTCCTCTATTCTCCACCTCTAAATTCACTCAAAACAAAACTCTGTGTCTCGGTCACTGATCACCGTCTTGTGTGAGGCAGAATCTATTTGTTGTAAACCACTGCGTAGAATAGCTGGGCTGTGAGCTTCTGTAGACTGGCCTAGCCACACCTCCCATCCCACCACGCACTGGGATTGTAGTCATGTGGTAACATGCCTAACTTTAGGCAACCTCTGGGGGATTTGAACTCAGGTCTTCACGCATGCAAGCCAAGCACTTTACCCACTGAACCATCCTCTCAGTGCAGGGAGAGTGTCCTTCTTTATCCCAGGTCTCAGAACCTGGCTTCCCTGCAGGTTATCACATTGGTAGCAGAGTATCTTTCTGTCTTATTTCCCAGAATTTTCAGGGTCAATTGTGTCCTGAAGAACCAATTGGAGGAGACCAGGTCCTGGACAGCCAACTGTCTGGTTTGATTCCCCCAGTTAGTCAGGTGGTATGAATGTTTGTGGATAAAGTTTTATTGTGGGGAGCTTCCAGGCTAACAACAGCAGAATCAAGTGGTTACCCTAGAGACCATGTGTCCTTGGAAAGCTGAAGTATTTACTTAATGGCTTTCTATAGACGCAACCTGCTGACCTTTGCTCAAGATTTCAAGAAGTCTGCGATAATTGTTTACATTTATTGTAGCTGGAGGCACCCATTCTCCCGAGCAGTGCCCACAGCTCCAGCACATTCTGAACCCTCTAGCTACCTGGATTCCATCCATTTTATCTGCAATTGCAGACTTAGGGCCGAAGAGGATCTCCGTGGTAACAGAAAGAGATGCTGGGCTTACCGGCAGGTCTCAGGAAGTTGACTGCAGCTGCTGTTACATCATCAGCTTCTTTGCCTTGCAGCTGAACACACTTGCACAAATAGTTTACACTTTCCCAAGGTGAAGTTACACCATTGTACTGAGGTATCACACTTGAAGCCCTCTGAAACGCAATAATGACCTCTTAATACTGCTATGCATCTTTCCTTAGGCAACAACTATGCACTTTACTGCATGGCCACAACATCTTAAAGGGCATTTTTGGATTCAAGAAATGTGCCTAATACCAGACCAGGGATATCTGACCTACAGGCTGTATGATGATGAAGTTCCCAAGAGGCAAGTTTTGTCGACATAGTGTGGCCAATGTTTAGCGTGAATACCCGCATCCAGGTGTACCACATACTATCATGACTTACACATCCGGTTGTGTCCTAAGGATGTATAGGTTTCCTATTTTATTTATTCATTTCTATTTTTTTTTTAACTTTTGGAATGTCTAGGTTGGACAATAAGCCACATGGTCACTCTGTCCCTGCTGAGTCCTGACTGTCTGAACCAGCGTCAGGAGTTAAGCTGGCAAGAGAAGAAATGTGAAATGGGCATGGGAGAGATAGAGTGGGTTGTGCGGCCTGGAACCCTTGCACTTTTGTCGTGCAGTGTGCTTCTTGTCTGCTGAATTGTTAATTCTGAGACATTCTAGAATATAAATGAGACCCTTTGGTAAGAGTTGTTCTGAAAAGAGGGGAGGGTGGTTAAAAACAAATCTGGATTTGGAGGGAAAAAAAGTAGATAGAGAAAATCAAAACCTGCAAGATATAAAATCAAATATGAAAAATACTCAAGCTATTGCATGACGATTCCGTCTTGTTGAAGTATAAACCTATGGTTTTGGAATTTTAAAAGCGGCAGATCATGGCTGACGAAATGTGCATCTTACTCTTGCAAAACTGGCTGGGGAGAAATCCAGTTTTGTGGCATACAGGCTTTTGTAGTAAGATCTAATGATTCTCTGAATTTCCTCTGTGTCTGTGGTTATGTCCCCCTTTTCATTTCTGATCTTATTTATTTGCGTGTTCTCTCTCTGTCTTTCAATTACTTTGGATAGGGGTTTGTCTATCTTGTTGATTTTCTCCAAGAACCAACTTTTGTTTCATTGATTCTTTGGACTGTTTTCTGTGCTTCTATTTTGTTGATTTCCGCCCTCAGTTTGATTATTTCCAGTCTTCTACTCCTCCTGGGCGCGTCTGCTTCTTTTTTTTTCTAGAGCTTTCAGGTGTGCTGTTAAGTCCCCAATGTATACTTTCTCCGTTTTCTTTAAGTGGGCACTTAGTGCTATGAACTTTCCTCTTAGCACTGCTTTCATCGTGTCCCATTGGTTTGAGTATGTTGTCTCTTTATTTCCATGTTTCTGTTCTTTCTCCATGAAGGAGGTTTTTGTGTGCATCATCCCCTCTCAGAGATATTTCATGGAAGAAATAAATGAACACTGTCATATTCCCGCTTTTAATACAAACTCCTTATGAATCTCTGTCTTCACATACCTAGATGTGAAATATCTATTTAAAGGGTGGCTTTTGTGTCTTTACCTTTCTAAGATAGTGCAAGGAAAGAATAAGGGTTCACATAAATCATTTGTGCTACACATGGCAAAGGACCATTTGATTAGGGGCTCATTAGTCATCACTTCTTAAGTACACATTGCCTATAACCATTTGCAAGTTTGCTGCTTCATCCCACCAGATCAACATTAGTGTTTTAAGTCACACCACGGAAATTCCATCCAGAGGGGTCTAGAGTTGAGCTCCCTTAGCTGTAGCAGAGCAGGGGCAGTAACCAAAGCAACTGATTAAACATTTCAGAAGATGTTAAGGAAGAGTGGTAGTTTGAAGCTTATTGATTTGTTTAGGGATAACAGGGGTGGGCAGAAATCACGCCTCATAGAGACAATTAGAGTCAGTGTTCATTCAGAAAAAACTGTCCCACCACCTTTGTCAGAGCCATGACAAGGGCAAGAGTGAGCTGGGAACTCAGACGGCATCTGGCGTGCCATGTCGGGAGCCCATGGTGAGCAGTAATTATCAGACGAGGAGTCAAGCACAGCAGGTGTGTGCAGGTGGGAGCCGGGTGGGAAGAAAGCCCAGAGCGGTGCAGGAGTTGCAGAATACAGACTGGCTAGGGTGAACCCCTGAAATTACTGCAAGGGACTCAGAGGGCCATTAATTTTTAGCAGTCAGGCCCGCGGGCACCCAAATGCCATAATTAGGTCATTAAAAGTAAATGTGATAGAACTTTATATTGAACCAAATGCTTCCTCAACAGGGGTCGTGGAATAAAACCATTTTCGGATATTAAAAGGATATGAAATTACATTTTATGCACAGATGATATCCAAGCAATCCATGTATCTTCCCAGTTACACATGAGCTGTGTCACAGGCTGAGAAAGTGGAATAGAGTCTCTCTCTACGGATTCCCAGAGATGATGGGTATCACATTATTCTCCATTTCAAAGCAGATTCAAGATAACCTAGGTAACAGTTCTAAAGGAAGTAATGCCACACCTGTAAACCTACTGCCAGATTCTGAGAAGATGTAGGGGGTCTTGGCAGTGGGAGCTTAAGGTTAGCTTGTATAGTCTCATGTCCTGTGGGGATCAGGTGAGGTAAATCTACAGAAAGGAGGGTTTGACCTCTGTGCCTGGAAGCTTTGCTGCTGTCTGACTCTGTTTCAGGAGGGCTCTGAATGATAGGATGGCCTAGGAGGAGCCATAAAGTAGAGATCTGAGGTTTGGAGATTGGAGCCCTTCAATGAACAGCAGCAATGATGGTCAACTGGCAGGATGTGTGGAAATGGGGTCAAGGGCATGTTTGCAAGGTGCTTTTGTGAGGGATCATTCAAGTATATGTGAGTTTGCTTGGATCTGCCTATGACAAGTGGAGGGCAAATATTAACAGGATACGTGGAGGCTGAGCATCAATCGAAGATTCTATCCTCACTGGTCAGAACCATCCATTTTCCTTCCTTCCTTCCTTCCTTCCTTCCTTCCTTCCTTCCTTCCTTCCTTCCTTCTTTTCTTCCTTCCTTCCTTCCTTCCCTCCTTTCTTTTTCCCTCCCTCCTTTCCTCCTTTGTAGTAATAGGAGCAGCGGGGCTGTGTCCCTAGCACCCCGGCCGCCTGGCTAGTTTATGCCCTGAAATAACAACACACAAACTGTATTCATTTAAACACTGCTTGGCCCTTTAGCTCTAGCCCTTACTGGCTAATTCTGAT
>NC_022023.1:21418565-21444305 GCF_000317375.1 Microtus ochrogaster
AACCAATGAAACCAACAGATTGATATATGACACTCCCACATCACTCCCTCTCTCCCTCCATCCCTCCCTGGCTTCTCCCTCCTTCCCTCCCCACTCTCTCTCTCTCTCTCTCTCTCTCTCTCTCTCTCTCTCTCTCTCTCTCTCTCTCTCTCTCTCTCTCTCTCTCTCACTCTCTCCCCCTTTCCTTTCTTTCTTTTTCTCTAACATATTGTCTCACTGGTCCAGAGCTCGTTGATCCCCACGTATATCAATCTTTCTCCACTCCCCGACATTGGGATCACAAATATGAGGCCTTGGGTGCTGCTTTTTAAAATGGGTTTGGAGATGGAATTCAGGTCCTTATACAGCATATCCAATGCTTTCCTGCCGAGACACCTTCCTTAATCTTATTTTCTAAGGCTCAACTTTGTGGGACTCCAAAAGCAGCTAAAGAGTACAGGGAAGTATAAAACAAAAGTGTCATCTTGAACCTGTGTCACCATTGAGTAGAAGAGACACTTCTCTTTGATACCATTGCCACTAATCTGATCCTTACTTTAAAACAGAACAAAAAACATATGTTGGAATCATTAATCTCTGTAGGCAGAGTAGGGGGAGGGGCAAGAGAGGGCAAGGAGGAGTCTTACTTCTGATAACTTGAAAGGTATCATAATTATAGTGGGCATGGCATTCACTTCACCCAGACAGCTTTAAAGAGTGAAATGTCTGGGGACTGTTTGATTCCTGGGAGAGAATAGAAAACCCACGGACGTGCCCTTGATATCCTGAGACACAGGAAGAAACTTCATCCCACAAAACACGTGAAGGGTGACAGTTGAGGGAGCAGAATGTGGAAAATACCAGTAAAACTAAATGCGACATCTTTAATTAATGCAGCCTCTCAGTCACATCTGCCCAGGATCCATCACGAGTGGTTGGTAATTTGGCTCCTGTTACATTTATTTATTTATTTATTTATTTATTTTGTCTCTAGTTGGCCAGTTTTGGAAAACCAGCTGATAGTCCCCCTATAAAGTCAGCATCACTTCTTCAGTTGTTCTTGGCCAAATGGACACTGCCACTCAGCCCCTCCAAATACTGGGTGAAGCCCTAAAGCCTCACCTGCTTGACTACAGCTCTAAGATGCACCTCACCTGACTCCTCAGAAGCCCCTCTCAGGGTTGGATAAAGCCTCTAAGCATCCCGTTTAACTCTAGGCTGAGGTCTAACCAAGTGTAGATAGGGCCTACCTGACCCTCTCCTCATTCTCCCTTCTCATTCCTGCACTACTGGGAGAGTTTCAGATGACACACATGACCCACCCCAGAAACACAGCTGGAGACACAGATGACTATAGGAAACTTTATGGAGGTTATTATATAGAACTGCCTTGTGTTTTAAATATTAAGAAAAGAGCTTTTCTACCCTATGCCCAGATTCTGTTTAAAATTCATCATGTGGCTTCTAATGCCATGGCTCAATAATTTAGTATCTCCAAGGGGGCACTTACCATCTCCTGAATTCCACTCAGAGGCTAAGGCGGTTGATCCAAGAACTTTAGTGGACAGAATATATGTTGCATTAAGTTGGCTATAACTGATCATGAGAAACCGACAACAAGCCTCACACTCGAAATGCAAACTTTAAAATATACATAGCTGAAACAACAAGGAAGACTATAATTTGTTATGAACTTCAGTGGAGTTGCAAAGGTGTGGGCGGTCAGAATCTTTCAATGTTCTTGTCTCTTTGGTCACCTTGACAGCTAAATTATTAGGAGGTAGGATGAGAACATATTTTATAGCCAAGAAGGTAGGTTTCTCAAAAAAAAATAATGTTAAGGTGAAACTAATTTATTGAAAATCTGGATAGACACAGTCTTAATTTCTTCATGACTAGCTCTGACCTCTAGGGAGGAAAGACTCTTTAAATTTGCTATTTCTGTCTTCCTTAAGTAATGTGTTTGATAGTGAAGAGGTTTTATTATTCTTTATACTTGTTTTTCTTATTTGAATAAACCCTGAGCTTATTTTTTGGTTGTTATCTCAGTTTGTCTCCAAGTAAATATTTCAGCCGGTACACACTAAGCTAAAGGCCTTTCAATCAGGTTAATATATGAGGTTATCATGTAGGATTCTTAGGAGAGTGGTAGGTTTATGCATTTTTTACTTCATACTTTACTCTTCAAATTGAGGCCAGCTTTTGTGGTCAGTGACCACTCTTTCAATGTTTTTGTCCATTTGTTTTCTTTCTGTGTGGGTATTTTTGTTTGGTTGGTTTGGTTTTTCCTCCACAGGGTTCCTCTGTAGCTTTTTGTAGCCTTTCTGGAATTCATTCTGTAGACTAGGCTGGCCTTGAACTCAGAGATCTGTCTGCTTCCCAAGTTCTGGGATTAAAGGTGTGTGCCACCACCACCTGGCTCACTCTTTTCCTTTTTCAGAATACTCTTGTATTTGATGGTTTGGTAATAATTTGAACCTGATATCTTCACCACACTGTAAATACTATATTCACTAAATATGAATGGAAATTATATAGCATAGCTGGTGTGGCATTCACTTGAATGTTCTGTCTCAGGCATGAATTTGACACACCTTAAAAGTCCAATCAAGTTAGTACCAGTGGTCATAAGCATAGATACCAAGTTATTCATGTATGGGGCACTCATTGGTCAGCTAAAAGTCTACCTTCCTGTTATGGTTGTGGAATAGAGGTAAGCAAATCAACTCCTCACTGAGAGAATCCTGATGGATAAAGGACATGTCCGCACAATGGCCAGAGCTTGCTGTTACTATTCTACTGTTACCATCATAAAGAATTGTAAAATTGAGAACTTTATTTTATTACACTTGTTGGGAATCATCACTTTTGGAACGCCCAGATTATTTTTGTATTTGGCTCCAACCTAGCAGTCATAGGGAAATAGATAAAGAAACAGAACTCCACAGGAATTCCAGACAAATCCAGAACTCAAGCAAGGGCTGCCATCCCTAAACTCTCATCCACTAGACATTCTGGTAGTGGATGATTACATGGAGGCCAAAACCCAGTGAAGACAGTGTCATAAACACAGGCTTCTGTGTGGAGCAACAGGCTGGATGAGCACATTCTACCACTTTGAAAGTCGCTGTTTCCTCTAAAGCTTAAAGATGATGAAACAGAGCAAACCAAATGCAAGAGAGCATTTGTCGGGTTTATTCAAAGAGGCAAAACACCAAGGTGGATGACTTCACTTCTCTGCACGTCACATACACTTACTCATCAGTGTCTTGACTTCATGCAGTGGTAGAGCTGACAATATAGATGCAAAGGTTGTATGTGCCAGAGCGTGAGCTCTGCAGGGTATTCAGGAAAAACTATAGACAGATAAAAGCTCATGGAGAACAACAGGAATTTGCATCAGTATTTGCTTCCTCCAGCTGGCTGCTATTCTAGTGAAGCTGGACCCTTCATCCTAGTGCTAAGTATATTTAGCCCAGGAATTCCAAAAAACTCCTGGAGGACCCACAGGGATGGAGAAGCTATGGGAGGACCAGCTGTGCCTCACAGCAACAATGTCCATCATCAGGTAGACAGCATTGTGGGAAACTGCTCTCCACATCTACTGAGTAAATGGGATCTTATTTTCAATGCTGCCTTCTGCATCTCTGGTGAGATACCTGAAAGAGAGACAACAAGCCTTGAAATTCTGGGAATGTGGTTCTGTCTATATGGACAGCACAGAAGACATAAAAGATATTAGGAAGCCTGGTCATCATTTATTTATCAAATTCTGTCTGCTGCTGTGCATTGCCTGCCTATAAAGTCAGAGTTAAAAAGAGAGTAAAGGTTGGGGGAGCAACTAGAGTGCCTAGCCCCTATAAACATAATGTTTTGCATAGCTCTGAGATGCAGGCTAAGGAGGAAGATGGTCCACCCAAGGCTATCAGAACAGGCCGAACACCAGATGCTGTTGCTAAGAGACAAATGCGCAAAGACAGCTCCTTCAAGTGAAAACAATTCAACAAGATTTTCAGGACGAGTTTATCAGAACATAAAACTTGTGATTTTGCTTTCTAATTTCAGCCCGAGGTTCTCCCATGGAGTGTAGCCCTCAGCCCACATAAACGCACTCTCAGGGGCACCCTTAGCAGAGATGAGGAGTTAGGTAAGACACCAGGAGGCGTTGAAGCCAAGATCCATGATCCAGAAGAAAGCAACTACGCGCAGATGCTGGGAGGGTCAAGGCTTCAGGAGCTGCTGGGAAGTATCACCTGCAGAGAGCAGTAGCAGCGGGTAATGAGAAAAAGAGGCAATGCCTCAGGAACCATGCCCTTACAGCTGCTGACCCGAAACCCTGGTGATGCACACTGTGCCTCGTGTTCCTCTGAGTCAGCAGGGAGAACGAGCACTGGAGGAGGCGGCTCAGCTGGGCCTCGGGTGTTGGGCTACGGCTCAAGTTCATGCAACTTATGTCAGCCCTGACAGCAGGTGCAATGCAGCAGCAACTGTATTAACCCTGTTTATGAGAACACACCAGAAAAGAGGGCAGAGCAGCTGCCCATGAAAGCAACATGTTTGCAGAGAAAATTCAAGTCCAGCAGCAAGGGACTTGTAGTTGTGCCTTTTTATATAACCCCATCCTTCTGGTATAAACGGTTGCCGGGTGATTGATGGAGAGACTGGGTGCGGCCTTGGAAGCTCTCTCCATGGGGGCTGTGCTATGTATGTTTCTATGTGCTGAGAAATGGGTTCTTTCTTCCGACACAGCAAGTTGTGGGTAGTGATCTGTTATCTCTGCCTGGAACTAACAGGGAAGAGCACACCCCAAACATGAACTTTCAACAACATGGAACATCTAGATATACCTTTGTATGCTCCGACTTTGGAAGGGAATAGGTTGGTTCCTGTAAGACTTTTCGGGCAGGAAAACTCTTGAAAAAAAATAATAATACTGTTAAATGGCTGGCACAGGGTTGCCTTGGCCTGGGATGTAGTGGATTGTGTGACATTTCAGAAGAACCAGTATTTCCACACAATCTGTACAAGTCAATGGCAACTTCAGTCATACCACAGATTTCGTGATCAAAATGATGAGCTTAGCATCCAATAGACAGAGCATTGGGCACCCTCCTCTCTCTTTATTTATCTCAGGGGTACAGAGACTATAGAATCTACCCTTGTATTATAGCATTTGTTTATCTTTCATCTGGCACCTATCAATCAATATCGGTGTATAAAAATGAGAATGACTGTGTGAAAGTTAATGGATCCAAGAAAAACATTATTACCAGGGCCCATACCCTAGTTCAGCTTGAATTTGATTTAGATAATCACATCTGAACATACTTGGTTGGTATGGAAAGTGGTGCTTTGTTGGTTTTATTTGTTCTGGTTTTGCTTATGTTAAAAAAAAAAACAAAACAACTCCAAATGGCGGGCAGCATCCTCTCTCTTCTCCTTTGGAGATGAAGCTACCCAGAAAATTTAAGTGAAATGGTTCCGATCCTGTAGCTCTGAAGTGTGTGACCTGGGCTGGGAGTTCAGGCTTATGGGAGTGCTCACATCTCTGGTCCGTTCCTAGAGCTGCAGCCATTCTTGGGAACTCAAAGGTAAGTCTACACTTAGACTTTACCAGACGGTCAGGTATAAGAATAAAAACGAAGCTTTGTGTGGGCATTATGGGGGGGGGGCAATCAGAGGATTTTTATAGTATCAGTTTTTAGAAAATCAAAACAAGTGAAGATTGCAAGAATCATGCTCATGAATAGAGCTGTGGGCTGGCGGCACATTGCTTTGGCCTGCTTGTCTCTTAGGGGTATGGGATGAAGTACATTGGAACCCATGCTTTCTGAGACTCATGGTTTGGGTAGTTGGAGAGATGAAGTAAAACTGTGAAGGTCTCAGACAGATCAAGAAGGTCAATGAGCATCACTGATGACAGAATACGGCATTGGGAGTGGAAGGAGGGGGCAGAGGGAAAGCAATTGGAGGTACATCTCCGTTGCCTGGATGGGGAACCTTAGCATTGCTAGTTGCCCAGCTCTCTTTATAAGGAGGGGCTTGCTTGTTGGAATCAAGATTAATCAAGGAGGGGGGGACATGTTCTTTTTTAATCAAATCATACAATATTAATGTGTATGAATTTGGTTTAAAAATATCTGCGGGAAAGAAACCACTTAAAAATGTGCTTTCTCAATAACCCCCAAATTAATATTAGGAAGAATGGAAATGTGCAAGTCGTCTGCATTTTAGCATTAATAAAATTAAATGAGAATTTGATTATGCTGTGTTGCGGCAACACATAATGTTCTCAAGCAGAACCTCTGCAAATCTGTTAATTCTGCCGGAGATTAGCGATCTGCATTGCAACACACTGTGCTGCCCTTTGATTCTAGCACAATCAAGATGCTAGGATGTAAAAGTTATTTTCTGGTTATTACGATGAGCTTCAATCTTCATCTTTAATCAACTGAAGATTCACAAGATGACTTGGAAAAGCAAACTGGTGCGTGTGTGTGTGTGTGTGTGTGTGTGTGTGTGTGTGTGTGTGTATGTGTGTGTGTGCGCCTACCACCAACTGATAAGCTCTCACCCTCATCTCTTGAATATCAGAACATGCCCTCAGGTATCAGTTATTAATAAGGATCCTTATGAGTTTTAGTCATTGAAAATTAAGGCAAGTATTGGAAGGCTTTTTGCTTCTCTAAGTCCTCGGGGTGCACCTTGTAGCTCAGTCCCTTTCTGTCAGAGTCTGTGAGGAAGGTGGGAGTCAGTGAGGCAGATGGAAAGCAGCCAGTTGGTAGATAACGCCTGACTGCCCTCTGACCTGTGGGTTAAACTGCTGTCTGCAAGACTCAGTCTGGGAAACCGTGTTCCAGGGAGGGAGAGCTGCCAGTTATCTGTCAGCACACAGTGGTCTTAATGCCAGGAAGACAGAGGAGATGCTGGTATTGAGCTGGACTTCCGAGTCCCCCTCCAGTGGCTGCCCTCGGCACTCCAATATGTACAATGTGCTGAGTTCTTGATCACCAGGAACCCACAGTGAGACTGAAGGAGGCCATGTATTTATGGAGTGCTGTCTTTAGGATGTTCATTCAGTTTTCAGGCCTGAGAGGATAGGGTAAAGCTTCCGTCAGATTATAGCTCTGTCTGGGAACAAGTATGTAATTTAGGGTTTAAGGCATACAGTTTCTGCGAGGGGTCTCAGTCAGGGGTGAGTTGAAAAGATAGGGCAGAAAGACTCAGCCATTTTATCTGCCAAATGCCACTGGAGTATCTGTAAAGAGACCAGAGCAAGTAAGAACAAATGGGGCTCAGACACAGAGGGAGCAGGACAGGAAATGTGACCAAGCTTCAGGAAGACAAAAGGCAGGGACAAGGTTGGGTGTGATGGCAGTCACAGAGCAAGACGGAGAGAGAGAGAGATACTCAGGCAGATCTAGATGCAGCTAGATCCATACAGACAAAGAGCAAGAAGTACAGACAGAGTGACACACAGAGAGATGGACAGACAGACAGACAGGCACACACATTGAGGGAGACGAGAGAAGAGAGAGAGAGAGAGAGAGAGAGAGAGAGAGAGAGAGAGAGAGAGAGAGACTCAGAAATGCAGACAGAAAGAAAACAAAGAACAAGATGGCAAACTGTTAGCTCAAAGGAGACAGTCAGAAATGCACCTGGATGCAGAGCCTATTGGGGAGAGACTGCTTGGAAGCAGGGGTTGATGGTTGATGGAAGAAACCCTGACCCCTCCTCCCTCATGCACTTCTAGGGTCTTCTCTAATAATTGGGCTTCTCAAAGAGCCTTGGTAGAGGTAACAAGGGCTAGCTGGGATGGGAAGACGGGATGTGTGTGTGTGTGTGTGTGTGTGTCTATCTGTCTGTCTGTGTGTGTCTGTCTGTGTGTGTCAGTCTCAGTGACTTCTTTGTTGAGCCGAAGTCTTCAGAAGTTCTTCCTGTCCATCATTCTCCTCTGAGCTGCCAACCTTCACCCACGGTTGTCTTTCCCTCAACTGTCCTGTGAACACCGCTCTGCTTCTTTAACGACTCTACAATTCTACACACCCCTAGACCTACAAACAACATGGTTATTTCCCAGGAAACCTATTAAAAGTTGAAACTGCCAGAACTGAAACAGTCTTTGATGCAGGTAAACTCCCAACCAACAGAGTTTGCCATCACAGCATGATGCTGGGCATTGTTATCCTTTATGATGCCTTGCTCTTTGAGAACTCTGTTGGCCCTACATTATAAGAGAGGGTTGCTAACCAAGAAAAAGATTAAAATTCAATGAGTGCTCTCCATTAAATGGATATCACTTTTGTATAAATAAACAATAGTAGGTGGAAACATTATACCACGTTGTGGGTTTTTTTTTGCGAGGGGGGGGACAACACTATGGCTATATGCTAAGCCTTTACAGATAGGGCAAGTTGGTACCTTTCCTTAATTTAAAGCTGTGCTGTCTGGGGTTCTGAGACTCACACGTCATCAGCAGTTATAAGTGATGAATGGTGGGGGCAGAAAGGAAGGTACAGAGGTTGGTTGATTAAAGTCAAGATGTCAGGGTGGCTAAGGAAGGGGATTCATGTGATATTAACAGTGTTGGGTGAAGTATTGGGTGAAGCATTGGGTGAAGAACTGATCCATCCCCCACTCGTCAGCCAGTTGCCTTGTATCATTACCATCTCAAATGTTTACAAAGCAGGCACAGGATACCATGGCCTACGTCACATTTTAACTATCAGTGGTACCAAGTACTGCACAAGTAGAAACTGTATTCTTCCACCCTTCCCGTCAACTGACATTCGGATGCCAAAGACGGAGATAGGTAAACTGAGCCAAATCCCAGATTCGTTTGCTTTTGGCTAGTTGAGAAAACAAGCCCAGGCTCTGATGGCCTCTCCCCTCTTTTGAGGTCACCCTAATACTGACTGACTTGATCAAATACCCCTACACTTCAAAGAAATCTTTTGACCTCTACCAGTGTTTGGAGGAAAGTTACTTTTCTGAGAAGTACAGCTGAGTTGGGTGGAAAATGAACCCTAGGAAATTCCAGTTTTGTTCCTAACTGAAGCTCCTCGGAGAGCCACTGGGCTGCCTCCCTCCGGGGGACATGCCAACAATGGCTCACATATGATGAAGAAAGGCACAGTAAGCAAAGGGAACCCTTCCCTTCCTGGAGACATTGTGTTGTCCTGTCCCTTTCACTTAGGATCTGTTTAAAGTTGGACAAAGAGTGTGTGGCTTGGCCTTGACAGGACTTGCATTTGGCCTCTTTCCAGAAGGTGGAAAACCCCAACTCAATAGGTGGTGCTGTTTACCTTCCAGTCAGCCCCGGACTGTACCCTGGCCTTGAACTAGGCCACCCTCTGGATTGGAGAGGTCGCTTATTATATCAAGGGAGACTTTAAAGGTCACTGCAAGCATCAAAGGGCAAGTGTTTTGTACATCTAAGGTTGCTAGGCACAAAGACAACAAATAAACTTTTTTCCCATGTTCTTTTTATATTACATGGGCATTATTTAAATGTTTGCTTATTCAGACCACACCATATTTTATGCTGTTGCTCTATGCAAGGAAGCATCAGGAATTCCTCCTAATATCCAGTTACAAGACACCAGGACAATATATACATATATGTATGTGTGTGTGTAGTAAAATCTGATGTCTGCTACTTTCAGTCTTCAAAAGTAAAAAAAAAAAAATCATACACGGCTTAGGTACCTACCACAGATTGGGTTTGGAGATTAAGCCCCATTTCCTTTCTATTGCCAAGAGCCAGGGCCAGTGTTAGACAAGCAAAGCTGCAGATATAAAAGGGACCCATGCACCCCCACCTTGATAAGATACGAGACAGAATAGGGCAGGGGGAGCACATATCAATTACAAGCAGAACCCATCTTTCTGTCTCTGAAACCCAATGTTAAGCTTAAATAACTATCTGACCATTCGACACCTACTTCATCCTCCCGCACCCCAGTTTCTCCAGCGGGGAGATAGGGACAACCAGAGTGAGAGGTTCCGAGTGTTACTGCAGGAAGCAACGTCTCCGAAGCACCTGGCCGTCCTCAGCAGCACCACGTGGGCTGGTGGAAGACATCTTCAGTGCTGTATTAAAATAATCGGCGCAGAAAAGCTTTATGTGGGAAAGCCCTTCTATAGGTGCGGATTAGCAGGGTAGGAGCCCAGAGGGAAGGAGACTGCTGTCAATTCAAGTGAGCCAGGTCCTCGTGGGACTGAAGGCTTGGGGCAACTGGAGCTCATGCTTATGATCAGCACATCTTTCTCTTTTTACCTTGCATCCTCTGTTCTGTTGAGTCCTTCCTATTTCTTTTCTCTGAATCCCTGCCAGAAGCCTACATTGACTTTGCCCTGTGTTTCTTTTTGGTCAAAATTTTTTCAAGTTAACTCATTCACTTCTATTTTATTATTAGCGAGTGGCAGAACAGGAGCTCTTCTAGACCGGAGCTGCTTACCCCCATATCTGTATTCATAACTCTTGATCTGGAACATCAGCTAGAACACAGAGGAAAGTGAAGATGGCTCGTCTGTCTCTCTCTAGACTCCTGTTCAGAGCACGGTGGGAAATCCACTGGGTCCTGAACGTTGGCATGGACAGAACATCATGTCTGGAGCGTCTTTAAGGACAAGTAAAAAGTTTAGATGTGTGATGATTCCGAATGGGGAGCAATGGCATTTTTTTTTTGCCAGATATACTTAAGTGATAATTGAAAGAAGACCCGGAATGACCCATAGTTTAGTCAGATAATATTGAAGAAATGGACAATTTAGGATCAAATCCTCCCGTCATGTCCCATTGTTGAAACTGTAGGGTTATTTGGATCTATCTTAAACGAGGCTGTTGGGAAGCTTAGAAGAACGAAGAAGAAAGGGGCCAGAGGAATGAGGGATTTTAACATGCCAATTGGTTGCCTTCAGCACTCCCTCTCCTCTCTCCTTAACTCACGTGCACGTACTAGCTGGGGAAGCGTTCGGGAAATTCTGCCAGTCATTCTTTCATGATAGCATGGGTGAGGACTTTTCTATGGAGCCCAAAGAAAATTGTACTCTAAATGTGGAATTTAAGCTTCAATCAAGATCTCCCTATTATCCAGAAAGATGTGCTTACGATGCTTTCTCGTGAATACCTGAATACCTGCTTCCCTCTTTTCATCCTCCTCCTGCACAATATAGCAGGATGCATGGGGGTTCCGCTCCTATTTTTTTTTTATGTTCTCCATATTACCAAATGCCAGGAGTGTGCCTAGTAAATGGCAGCAGCAGGCAGGGCTCCGTTCCTCTTGCCTTTCAGTAAAGTACAGAGCGGAGTGGGGCTCTTAGTAACTGCCTTTGTGGTTTGTTGATTGTTTTAATGAGCTTTGGCTGCGTAATCACAGCACCACTATGACCTGGCCAGACCACAAGGAGAGGAAGTTCCCGGAATCCTCCTCCTCACTCATCTTTCATGTTGCTGGAAGCCCTCGCCTCTGGCCAGCTTACTCCACAAGCTTCCGGAGTTCACGGTGCCTTTGTTCTTATCAGTGATGCCCTCCTGTCCCCAATCCCTCCCTCTCCTCTTCCTTCTTCCTTTAGACTTTGAGGCTTCAAGTGTCAAGCTGAGATGGGGAAAAAATAAAAACAGAAGCAGAGTGAATAACATTTCTGAAGCCGGAACTATCCCGGAAAGAAACGCTGGCCAGGAAAGAGCTTGTGGCAGGCCGTGGGGATAACAGTCCGCCCCCACCTCTTTTCTCCTCCTGCCTTTGTCAGTTGTAGATAAAAACTGATACATTTCACATGGTTCCCTCTGGAGACCACAGTTATTAAGAAAGTGCCAATAGTATATTTAACTGGACTAGCACAGAGCGGAAAAGTGTGCGTGTGTGTGTGAATTGGTATGAAACTGGTACAGTGGGGTTTTGTGCACTTTGGGAGAAATTTATCCTTTGAATTAGGAGAATGAGCGAGACAGATTGTCCCCACATAGAGATAAAGATTCAAGAGTGGCAGGCTTCCCGTCACGTCTACTGCATCACCAGGGCCTCAGACATGAACACAGCACTCTTTGATGTTGCTCAGACGTTCCGGTTTGATTGGACAGCTCAACGGGATCCCAAGTAATATGGACTTTGGCTTTCTATGAACTTGAACATGAAATGTAATCTCGATATTCACTAGTGGTTTTATACCAGGGTTCATTTTCTTCTGGCATACCATAGGGAAGATAATAGCAAGGACTTTGTGCTGATTAGGGAAGGGACCTCATGTAGAACACGGGTCACTCACAGTGGCAATCAAGAGACCCTCAAAGCAGATGGAAGGCAAGGACCAACTTCTGGTGTTCTTTAACCTCTACATCCTCTCTGTCGGCATTCATGTGCGCTCACATCCACAGACCTGCACACACACACATACACAAATGCATCACACACACACACACATACACACACAAATGAAATCATATCTATGTGGAATAGTAAGCACATAGAATAGCAGGAGTTTTACTGGTATCAGCTACTCCTCTGATTTGTTTCTATTATCTCCATCGCCGCCTCCTCCTCCTCTTTCTCCTTCTCTCCTTAGTCTTTCTTGAACTTAGGTAAGTCTAGGAACTATGGAGAATGAGTCCATTTCTAAATCTTACCATGAAGAAGGACCAGTCCTTTGTCAGGTGGTAGTGGCACATGCCTTTATTCCCAGCACGCAGAGGCAGGAGGATCTCTGTGAGTTCGAGGCCAGCTTGCAGGAGGGGCTCCAAAGCTATAGAGAAATCCTGTCTCAAGAAAAAAGAAAAAAAAGAGGAAAACAAAAAGGCCCAACCCAACGTGATCCGGCACAGGGTTTCCACTGAGGACTTCTTAAGTGGAAGACCGAGCTCCAAGGGTATCATCAAGAGGAAGAGAAGCCAGATGCATAGCAGCGGTTCATTCTTTGATCATTTCTCAATCCTCAGAGTTACACCCAACTGAGCTCAGTCTCCTTCCATGAAGTGGGTGAGGACTCAGGGGTCAGCCAGGCAGTAACTCCTTGGTAACACTGTGATTTAGAAAGCAGAAAAGAAGCCTGCGCCACTCATCACAGTGGGGGCCTTTTGTCTGCGTTCCCTAAACAGGGTTTTTCAGAAAGAAACACAAGAAGGATCCCTTTCAGTGAAGCAGACACAGCAAATTAAACTATTGAGGGACCTTTGTTTGTTTTCTTTTGAGAAATATTTCTTGGGCACCCCTCATGCTTCAGGCATGGGCATAGTAGGAAACAGCAGATCAGCCATTGACCGTTTCCATGTCAGGGGTGGCTTAATGGTGGCCAGGAACCTCTTTTGGTCCTCCTCTTGAGATTCCTCTACAGTCTGGGATGGCACTGTGACAATTCGGTTAAGACTGATTTTAATCTTCTGTGCCTTCATGAACAAAATCCCATAGACTTAAGCAATGAGAACGAAGTATATCCTGGTTTTGAGGCTCCTCGTCCGAGATAAACACTGACTATTACTTCCTTATGAGACCCCTGCATGATCTTCCTTTCAATGTCTCCCCAGTGCCTTCATGGCAAATTTTGCTGCCACTCGAATCTTACCTTTGTCCTCACATGGTGTTTTCCCATGTAGCATTTTCCTCTATTTCTGTCTCCTGCCTGTTTTTACAGCAACACCCATCGTACTGGCCTTGGGCCCATCCTGTAGCTGGATCTTTCTTTACTTGACTTCCTTTACAAAGATCCCATTTCCAAATCCAGTGACATTCTACATGTTGGTAGTTAAGGTTATGGCGCCTTTGAGAAACCAAGATTCATTTCCCAACCTCCAGTACTTAGGCACAGATCTAAAGAGTTCACACTTCTACTTCATGTTCCTTGGAAGAAGGGCGTTTTATTAACCAGCCACCATGATGTGAGGAGATCCTATTTGGTAAGGAACTGAGGTGACACCCTCTTAACCAATAGCCCTAACTCTGTTCCCAGAGTGTGAGTGCTCCACATTGGAGATGGTCCCTGTGGGCCTTCCAGTGGAGCTGACCACATGCACTCACTCCTGTAGAGAGCCATTATGTGCTGTTGCTCCTGAGCCTGCCCCGAACTGCATCACTATAAGCAAATGTAGCTGCTGTTTTAAGTCACATAGTTACGGAAAATAGGAAAACTTAACGATATTACCAAAAGCAGACATAAAGCAAGGAGTTTCCTTGGAAAGATGTGTAGAGGGAGTGTCCCAAGGTGTCGGGAGACAAAGAGCAAGACGTCCACAATAGTGGAGTCCCAGCCTGTTTGCTTACTAAGTAAGTGCACACCTGGATTGGTCAATCCTGGCTGCTTTACCACAGTGTCATTCCAAAGGTGTTCATCTTTTCTAGGTGACTCTGGAAAGTCTCTCTGTTGCAAACACCTTCTCTCTCTTTGCACGCACGTTTTCCTTTTAGAAAGCAGACAGGGTGGGGACCACATAAGTGGGTGCTGACAGGGCCTAGCCAGCGCGAGCTTCATTTGCTTTCATCTGCTTCATAATGGCACAGAAAATGGAGCATAAAAATATCCCATGGAAGGTTAAGTGCTCCGTATTAAAGGTGGGGGAGGCAATGAAGCAAGGGTCGGCCTGCACAGAGGGGGATGTCACAGGCCAGTAGTGTTTCTTTCCCTTCTCTTCTCTCTGTGCCGTTCAAATAAAGCTGTGTGCTGTAACAATTAATGTTAACCAGAAACTGCACAGCAGATAAGCAAGATGGGGTCTTTTGACAGGAGTTCTTTTCAAAATGAGCAGTCCAGAGAGAAACAAACCCTCACCAATCCAGAGCAAGACCGTCTGGTCTACAAGAAAACCAAAGGTGATTGTTTACATTCTGAGGAGGAACTGAAGCCTGGGGAGTCATGGACAGAGCGAGGTCTGGGCAGCTTTGTTCAGTTCCAACGGAGAAGTGCTGTGTGGGGGATATCAGGTGTGTTTAGTTGAAGGTCAGTGGGTGATCAAGGTTGAGGTAGCCTATGAGCTTTGAGTCTTGTGTTCTTGTTTGACACACTAGATACGCAAAACCAGTCCCGCAAAGATTCTGTTCTGTGACCTGTTGACTCAGGAAAGAAAGAGCCACCATGCACAAATCACCCACCTACAATTTCAAATTAGAATAAAGCCACAAACTCCTGGGTTAAAGCTGTCAACCCTTTCATTCGAAGACCTTTTGTTCAAAACCTTCTATTTCTTTCTGACTTACAGAATAGGGTCCAAATGTCTTTTCATGGCATTTTCGATCCTGCGCGCTCTAGTGCCTATTACATGTCCCAAATTATATTTCCTTCTGCTTTGCTCATTCTGCATTCCCATATGCTCTGGTCTTTACACGGGGTAGAGGGATAGCTCTGGAGTCTGAGTGCTCAGATTCGACATCTACATCATCCTATTCATTAGCCATACACACGACCTTGGGAAAGATAGCCAAGCTCTCCGGGTCTCAGCAATGACTTGTGTAGATGGCTAGAATCTCACTGCCATCAGCAAAAGTGACTGAAAATGACTTGGGATCACGGACGTGGGTCAGCAGAATCCATAGGAAAGGATGCTCCATAGCTTCCTTGCTAGTGTTATTACACCTTATATGTGTATGGCTGATTTACACACATACACACACACACACACACACACACACACACAATTTGATACTTGCTCTATTCTAATTTTGAATACATTTGTTTTCATGCCTCATGGGAAGACTTAGACTGTGTCTAAGCTCCAGGCTCAGTTGATAGGCACTGAATGAAATACACTCAACTTGCTGGCTTGCCTTGCAGGGGATGGTGAGCCCCCATAACAGGAAGGACCACTGTTTCAGGGTGGCTTGAAATAGGTAATTAGGACGCTGGCCATTGAAAGTGGTGAAGAAGTGCACTCGTTAGCTTAAAGAACTGGCTTTTGGGAGCTGTATCTGGGGACAGCCTGTGTGCCAGTTGGCGGTGTTGGAATTCAGAGGCTGAGCAAGCTGTAAAGATTGCCACACTCACAGCCTGGGCACGAGCTGTTCTGGCCCTCTGGAAACCATGGTGAGCCTTTTATCATTCAAATTTCATTCCAGGAGGGCCAGGAGAAAGGACAAAATACTGAAAATAAAAGTTAATTAAAAAATAAAATCAAGAGAAATGTGTCTCCAAGGCCACCTCTGTTACAGAGGCCACCTGTCATTAAGCGTTCTCCTGTCTATAAACCTGAGATCGGAAGGCAATTGACACTTCTGTTGTTTAACGTTTAATGCCGCCTGTCTGGTCTCTGACTCAGGTGTTGTAGGTGGAGGTTGTCCTAGGGATATGTCCCTGGGCCGGAGCATTGTGAATGCTCCCATGAGTGGGCAGGCCTGGCACCCACACAGAAAGCCCACAGCCAGTGACAGCTCCTGATTCTCTGTGGAGTTGCTTCATGCTTTGGTGTAGGTGGCTTCCCTCACAGCTGGTGAGTTTGAGGCCTAGGGAGGAAGGATGTACCCTGAAGAGAAGGGAACTGAGGAACAGATCTTTAGCTGCAGGGCCTCCTCTTATGCATTCCCTGTATCTCTCTACTTCCTCATCTTCCTCATTTGATATAAATGTGTTGAGCTCCTGTCATGTGCCACACATTGCTTTCAGAATGCTGCTTAAAGTCGTAGTATCACAAAAAGAACCCTATTCCTAGGACCTAGACATTTTAGCAAGATATATGAAAAAGACAGTAATTTGGGGGTGGGTCATCCTAACTGGTAGTAGTGCAATTTGTGTGTGTGTATACACATGTATGCATATTGTATGTATGTATGAATGTATATATGTATGTATATTGTACATGGTTCCCTGGGAAATGGAAAGACCTTCTGATGGTTAAGCAGAGAGCTGAATGATTGGAAAGAGTCAGGACTACACAAGTCACAGAGCATAGTGCTTCTAGAGGGGAGGTCAGTAGGTGCAAAGGCTCCGGGTTGGACATGAGCATAGAATCTTTGAGAAGCGCAATTTTCACTGTGCTTTTAGGTATGGATCCATGCACGTGACAGATGTTCAGGACCTCAGTGCTTGGTAAAGAGGGGGAGCCTTTGGGCCACAGATTGGGTGTCAAGCCCTGGATCAGAGCATCCACTGTGATGTCAATCTCATTCTAGAAAAAACTAAAGAAATGTGGGGGGTTATGAGGTTATCTGGAGTGATGCAGCTGACCCAAGGGAATGCCTCAGTATGGGTCTATGCTCTGTTTCCTCAGATTGGGAAACCAGCTGTTCCTTACTGCAAAAATGCCATGCTTCCTGAGTCCATCACAAGCCTAGGGTTTGGAACTCCACTGCTCCCCCTCATCCCTTCCCTTCTTAAAACACCCATAATACTCACATGTTTACTGTGTCTATCTCTAGCTTCATCATTGAGTTCTAACTCCCCTGCTTGAACTTTTCCACTCAGCATGGAAGACATCCAGGGTTTGCCCTCTGCTAACTGAAGTGCACAGGGATGAGCAATCAAAGTTATATCAAAATGCTGTTGGCATGGGAGCACCCACATGCCTGATGGCCTGCAGAGCCAGCTCTTACCCCTTTCCCTATGTGGATGCTCTGCCTCCCCAGCTTTTAGCCCTGGAGCAGTCTTTCAGAGCCATTGGATGCTGCTCCACACTTAGGAAGTTTTCCTCACCAACCAAACTAGGTGGAAGAAGAAATCTTTCTTCCTGTAGGAGGAGAACCAGGCTTGGAATAGCATCAACCTACAAAGAATGCAGTCAGGAAGACTGCCGTAAGGAGCATGCCTGTGAGAAGATCTCCATGCAGGGGCTTGAAGGGGACTGGAAGTTGGAAGGATGATTTCCAGTCTGTCTTCTCTCCCTCCAGCCTCGAACTCCTGAAGAATGTTCTAGTTTCCTTATGTTTGCCCTCCTAAGGCCTGCCCCCACACTAAGACCCCATTCTCTTTCTTATCTAGTGTTTTGAAGAACGTTAAAACTACTTTGAGGGGTGGGGAAGAGAAGCAAAACCAAGACTGCACTTATGAAGTAAGGCCAGAAGAAAATGTATTCTGCTGCAGTGTTTATCCTGAGAGTCATAAATAGCAGTTAGTGTGTAGAATCTCATTGGAGGGGGGGTAGCTAATTTTGTTGAACCAGAATGTTTATAATGTAGAGACAAACCCAAGGCTACATCAGTGGGGAGAGCGGTTTCAGAGGGGAGTAGGAGGAGATTAATGGGGCTCCTTGCGCCTGCCCTAATTAAGACATTTGTTAGTATGTTTTAATAGCTTTAAGGTACCTTGTACTCCCAGAACTTGGTGTAGAGGCAGTTTTTATCTCCAGAGAAGGGGAACTTTCTGTTCCCAATTACACACTGTGACTTTTTCAGGGCAGATGTTATCCGTGTCTTCCCAATTTTCTGTCCGTGTAGGGTCGCCTCTTGTGCATATTGTAACTGGGACCCCAGGAGTTTCTGGTGCCCACTCAGGTTAGATGACCACTGAGGTAAGGGGAGGACTCTCGGGGAGGACTCATGGGTTGGTCATCTAGTGGGCTCCTTGATGATGCCACTAGTGTAATTCTTGGACCAGAATCTGCAAGGTTGCACGGGAGCTTTTGACCTTGTGGCCACCCGGTGTGAGCCCAGCAGAAGGAGTCATTGTAGACATACCTTTCCAGTTAGTTCCCAGAGTTAAGCTCCTGCATAGGTATCATAACGTCATTTTACAAGTCTTTCTAAAGTCTTCCTTTAAAATCTTTCTTTCCCCTGTGATTGTATTGTCTTCTTCAGTTCAGCCATTTCAAGGAAATCTTCAATTTAATTCCATGTCTTTGGTTTGCTGAGCAAATACTTGTACTGACTTTACTCTCTTTCTCCCTTAAGCTCCTTTGTCCTTTTCTCTTCCATCACCAAAATGTCACTCACCACATTTTCTTGACTAGCTACTTATTGAATATTCTGGTCAACTATGAAACCCCTGTAGTATGGGCATTTGGAGTGCCTTTCTGTGATCTCTGTGGTATGTGACTTGTAAAATGGCCCACTGTGTCTCTCCTGGGGCATTATCCTTAAACAAGCTCTTTCCCTCCAGTGTGGCTGGAGCTGATAGTTTACTCACCTCAAATGATTCTGGGAAAAATAAGGGGGAGTCCATGGAGAGGTTCATAATCAGCTGTGGCTTTTGTCTCGCTCAGTTTCTGTCCTAGCATCATTTGGGGTGGCTCACTTTCTTGGGCCTTTTGCCATGCTGTTAGCTGCCAGATTAAAGATTTATGTGTTGATAAACTGAGGCCTCCCACAAATCTGCAGGCAGTGGGAACTCCTGTGCTAGAAGACCTAGCCATAAGGCCCATATGGATTCCTGACCTACAGAAATTCATATTTCGTAGACCTACTCTTTTGAGGGGTAATTTGAAGTTATTAATAACTGATAAAGACTCCTTGCATTTGAGATTGCCAAGTCTATGGGATGGAATGAAAGGATTTGTGCCTGATCTAAAATAATACAGAGCTTTCCAGAATAGGAAAGATTGAGGCTGTCTAACAATATCTGGTTGTCTTGAGAGTGTTAGGCACAGTATAATGTACATCTCTCAGTCTATCTTGACTGCAGATGAAGAATTCTCTTGAGTTTAAGAACAGTTAAACTTCCTTAGAATTGATGAAAACTTGGGAGTTGAATGTTGTAGAGAACTTTTTCCCCTTATTTTTATTGAAAATAGATTGTTCTCTCATACTGTATATCCTGACCACAATTTCCTTGTCCTCTCTTTCCATCTTTCCCCACCTCCCTACTCCCCCAGATCCACCCTGCCTCCATTTCCTCTTTAGAAAAGAGCAGGCCTCCAGGAGACAGCAGCTAAACAGAACGAAACAAGATTTATAGGATCAGACAAGGCAAAAGGCTTCCTATCCAGGCTGGGCCAGAATATCCAACAGGAGGAAAAGAGTCTCGAGAGCAGGCAAAAGAGTCAGAGACACACCTGGTTCTACTGTTAAGAGTACAACAAGAATACCAAGCAAATGACCACAGCATATATGAAGAGTACCTGGTGCAGAGCCGTGTAGACTCCATGATTGCCACCACAAATCCTGTTAGAAGAGATTGCTTTATGCTCAGCCTTTGCTTGTTAGCTTGTTGAATTCAAACGACTCAGAAGAGGTTAAAAAAGACAGAAGCAGTACTCAGTACCAATGATTCCTGTGAAGGAAAGTGTTTCATAAAAAAAAGTCAATGAGGAATTTCCATGTTAGACTTTGTATGAATAAAAACTTAACTCTGTTTTTGCTTTTGATCCTTGTGTTATTGGTGGTGCTTGTTGTACCAGCTAACCTAAAAATATTGACCAGAAAAGACTATTTTTCTGTATTCCATTTGATCTACATATCTGATATTTTAATAACAGTTTATAATTATTCCCTTATATAATTAATTCATTTAATTCTATTATGCATTGAGTAACATTTATTTTTTCCCATTACTTATTTATTGCCAAGAACTGGATTTATATTAGGACAGTTTTCCTGGTCAAAAAGAGGAAAGCAAGTTGTTATCAAATTGAGTAGCAGCGATATATAAGGAACTTTATATAGAGATCACTGGACATTCATTTTTAACACTGAGAGCCTTCTATGTCACATTTATTGAGCATCTGTTGCATTGTAGATGCAGAAAAGTGTCCCTGTTTTAAAGTACAATAAATTTGACTTGTAGAGACATGGGGTACATAGAATATAAGAAGTCCTCTCATAGAAACAACATGTGCCTAGTCTTTTATAATTATTCAGTGAGACTTTGGAGATTGGCGATAGAAGATGGCATCATGGTATAGGTCGGGAGTGTTTATTAGTCAGAGAGTGGACCCTATCTCACTATTCTCGAAGGGCAGAATACAAACATGGCTGCATGGCAGATTAATCACGTGCCTGTGGCGCTCTTTCTGATGGCAGTCGCCAACGGTATTAATGGGTAGATATTCGTGATGAGAGGAAAGTTTATAGTCCAGCTGTGTGGTGTGCAGTGTTCCATCGGCAATCTACATTGCGAGGTGTTCAGTGATCATCCCTTCCAGCTGTGTCTGGACCTGTGCATTTCAGCATTTCCATCATGTGTATTACCATGCCACCTTTAGGTAAGGTCAACTGTTGATTAAAACTATAATGGCCCGTGTCTAATTTTACCCCAAGGGGAAAAAAAGTCCAATAAGGATAAACATTTCTATGCAATTTAGAATAAAATACCTTTTCTAATCCCTTTTGGGAGGATTTTTGAGACAAGAACAGTCTAGGCAACAAAGACTAACTGTTCATTGAAAAGTAGGATGTTTCCAGTGGGCGTGGTCTCTGCTTGCTGTGATCCCACCCCTAACTTCCTGGAGCAGAGGGCACGGCTCACTTTCTCTTGCCTGATTGGCAGGAAGTAAAGGATAGTTTGCAGTTTGACAGGTGTCACTTGCAGAGCATGGTGGGTATGGGGATAATGGTGGCTGTTGGGCCATCAGAAGCAAGAGATTCGTGACATTGGTGAGAGCAGCCTCAGGCAGCCTCAGAGGTCGGAGAGTGGGATCTGTGACTTAGGCTTAGGCCCTTGGGCCTTCTAATGTGTTAATAGCAACCTGAATTGACTAAGGTGATCTTTAATACTGACCTTTCCTTTACTTAAAATTTTAATCACTGTGGAGGTTTACAAATGTTTGTATTAAAATGCTATTTGTATGAATTGCTAACTTTCTTTCGATATCTTTGATGTCTCTTCCATTCTGTGTCCCCGTTACTCCTAGGCCTTTACCCTTGTGTTTCCCAACTCAGTGTCATCACGACCCATTCTTTATGGGAAGAGGAAGTAGGGAAACTCTCAGAATGAGGGTCAGTTCCTCATGAAGCCTTCTGCCTGTAGGCAGATACCCCAAACACTTAAATTAGTGAAGAACAGACTCAGTGGCCCACAGCACAAAGCCAAACTTTGAAGGCTGTGCATTTGTTTTTCCACCTGCCCTATCTACATAATTGTTCACAAGAGCTGGAACAAAGCTCTGAAAACACTACTTGTATCCGTGGAAAAGCATATTCTCCAACTTCCCACCCTGCATGACTGTTGATAGAGAGCTGTCACAGCTCCCAGGGACCCCATGGGACTCAACAGCAGAAGTGCACAGCAGAGACAAACAGCGGTAGAACCATGTGTTATAAGGCACGTTTTTTTTAAAAATTTATTTATTTATTAAAGATTTCTGCCTCCTCCCCGCCACCGCCTCCCATTTCCCTCCCCCTCTCCCGATCAAGTCCCCCTTCCTCATCAGCCCGAAGAGCAATCAGGGTTCCCTGACCTGTGGGAAGTCCAAGGACCGCCCACCTCCATCCAGGTCTAGTAAGGTGAGCATCCAAACTGCCTAAGCTCCCACAAAGCCAGTACGTGCAGTAGGATCAAAAACCCATTGCCATTGTTCTTGAGTTCTCAGTAGTCCTCATTGTCCGCTATGTTCAGCTAGTCAGGTTTTATCCCAGGCTTTTTCAGACCCAGGCCAGCTGGCCTTGGTGAGTTCCTGATAGAACATCCCCATTGTCTCAGTGTGTGGGTGCACCCCTCGCGGTCCTGAGTTCCTTGCTCGTGCTCTCCTCTGCTCCTGATTTGGACCTTGAGATTTCAGTCCGGTGCTCCAATGTGGGTCTCTGTCTCTGTCTCCTTTCATCGCCTGATGAAGGTTAATATTCAGGAGGGTGTAAGGCACGGGTTTTAATGATGTCTACTAGACTCTATAAAAAGGAGACCCTGGGAAAGGCATTTCTATCCTCTTGTTATATGTCATGGCTAAGAGCAAGGTCTTCATCAGGTTTCCCACAAGTTCAAGACAGTTTTGCTTCCCACTCTGAACCTGAGTTTACTCCCCTATAACATAGTGAGTTATAGAACTAATGAACTAACTCATAGTTACTCATAGACGATGTGTCCTATGACTCAGTTCAGTTCAGTGTATCGGGAAACCATCATTCAAAAAGGATGGTGTGAAAAATGAATCCGGAAAAGTAGTATGTGGGGGCAAATGATAAAGTGCCTTTAGTTTCATGAAGGAGTCTGTGGAATGATCCATGCTCAGCCCTCCTCTGTATACAGACTACATACACATTCATCAATAGCCATGTGAGCGATGGGACTTTTGCATGGGCAACGATCTTAGTACCATAACTGGATGAGGCTACACATGAAAGAATTCTCTTCCATGGGTGGTAACCCTTTAGTCCTCCAACCAATCATTTTAGCTGTGGCTTAAGAACAAGAGATCTGGGGAGAGGAACTCAGTGAGGACCTGAGTTCAAATTCCCTGCACTCACACAAAAAGTTAGGCACGGTTGCATGTACCTACAACTGCCCCAGCGGTATGGGAAGATGACACTAGGGTGGCCACTGGGTCGTAGTGGCCCAGAGAGAGACTCTGACCCAGGGAAATAAGACAGAGATTGACAAAGCAGGACACTGGACATACTCCTCTGGTCTCAATATGCACACAGAGACATGTGCCTCCATAGATTGGTGAGCACATACCAAACACATATACAGTACAGGCTTGCATGCATGTATGCATGCAAACATATACACACACATACATACATACAAACGTATTAAATGATAAGGTTGGCTTTAATGTCAAGGAAGTAGGGTTAAAGAGTAAACTACAGGGTGCCCTTGAATAGCTTGAGAATATTTGTGGATGTCAGGGTCTGGAGAAAAGTTGCTTTATGCTCAAGTCAGACCCAACCAGACCCAGGTATCCAGGAATCAAAGGGTACTTATGATCAAGTAGCTCGCTGTGAAGGCGACTGGTTTCTGGTGTGACATGTCAATTCCACCTGACCTGGAGTGGCTTCTAAGTATAGTACTTCAAGAAGCATCCTGACATCATGTCTGGCTGCAGGATTGCTTTGTGGTATCACCGCCAGGGATCTACAAGTTTCTGGAATAAGGTTGGAGCCACTGATGTGACATGCCAGGATACCCATAGCCAGGGGCAGCAGAGGCCTCTAATCTCTCTGGAGAATGGGGCTCTACAGCTTTGTAGCACAAGGAGAGGAAGCAGAATACGGCATTTCCTCTCTGCACAGCTCCTGCCCACAACATAGGGAGAGATGTTTTCAAGGTCTCTGCTGAATTTCTACTCAGATAGGGAGTAGGTAATGAGAAAGGGGGCAGGTGCCTTGAAATCATGTTAGTATAGGCATGGTTGGAGCAGGGAGGCATGGACTCATCACTAGCGGTAAATTTGTATTCAGAGAGCTGAGGAAACATTGGATCTATCTGAGGACAAAGCTGCCATGACAAAGAGAGCCTTAGGGTGCATGGCCCAGCTGGCCGGAGCAGGACCTGCCTTGGCCAATCATAGTCAAACCAAGTAGCCATGAAGTAGGGGTGCTTTATACTAGAATGACACAGCTAAAGCAAATGTCTATCCTGGGGCCAAGAGAGAATTAGAGACAAATTCGGATAAGGTGGATGTCTATGTCTTAACCAGGCTGGAAAAATGGGAGTTAGATATAAGACATTAAGGATGTTTCCTCTGCAGCTTGAACCATTTTAAGCAAAGACTGCTCAGTGCCATTAACGAGCTTCAGTGTGTTACAGGAGGGGAGTATAGCTATATTATTCTTTCCTTGTCAATGCAATTTTCCCACTGATTTTCTGCTTTGATCTTTGCAGAGATAAAGGCTAGCCCATCAACCTCGCACAAGGATTAGTGGACTTTGAGTTATCAGCCAGCCTGTTGCATTCTTTGCTGCTTTATCACATGTGTGTGCACATGTTTTTCTCTCTCTCCCCTGTGTGTGTGTGTGTGTGTGTGCTTGTGCATGTGTATTATGTGCACATGTTCACAGAAGTCAGAGGAGAATATCAGCTGCCTTGCTCTGTCACATTGGTTTCTAATCTGTGGGTCTCAAGCCCTTTGGGAGTTAAACAACACTTTCACAAGGGCTGCGTATCAGATATCCTGCATATCAGATATTTATGTTATGATTCATAACATTAGTAAAATTATAGTTACGAAGTAGCAACAAAAATAATTTTGTGATTGGAGTTACCATAACATGAGGAACTGTATTAAAGGGCCACAGCATTGGGAAGGATGAGAATGCCTGAGTTGGCACTTTCTGCCTGATTCCCTTGATTCAGTCTCTCACTCAGCCTGGGGACCACAGTTTGCCAGGTAGGCTGGCTGGCCAGCAAACCCTAATAATTTTCCTGTTGTCTCCCTCCATAGCACCGGGGTTCAACCCTGAATTCTTGTGTTCCTGGGGTTCAGATAGAATGGGGTAGGGATGTGCTGACTTAACTCCTGAGAAGTTCACAGCAGAGATCCCACACAGTGCAGGGAAGGCAGCCATGACTGCTATTGGTATTATTGATCTACGCGTGTACTAAAAGATGTTTGCAGAACAGTCCTGAAAACTAAAAAGACAGGGTCAAAGTAAATGGCAGATTCAATCAATTTTGTAAAATAAAAGTCTTTAGTGAAAAATAAAAGCATATTACTCTGAGTGTTATTTGGTTTCACAGAAATACAAAATACAATTTAATGCATTTCCTCTGTTATTTGGGTGCCCCAGATTCATAGGTGCACGACACAAGCAAACCTTTGGATTTGTTCTTTACCAGAAAGAATAAATAGAAAAATTCAACATGTCATGTTATCTATTTTCTTTCTTTCTTTCTTTCTTTCTTTCTTTCTTTCTTTCTTTCTTTCTTTCTTTCTTTCTTTCTTTCTTCCTTTCCCTTCCTTCCTTCCTTCCTTCCTTCCTTCCTTCCTTCCTTCCTTCCTTCCTTCCTTCTCCTCCTCCTCCTCCTCCTCCTCCT
>NC_022023.1:21446313-21478953 GCF_000317375.1 Microtus ochrogaster
TCTCTCTCTCTCTCTCTCTCTTTCTCTCTCCCTCTTCCTCTCTCTCTCTCCCTCTTTTTCTGCATATATATATATTTGATTTTGTAGTATGCCTGATGTCTCAGAAGAGGGATGTGTCTATTTTAACAACCATCATTTTTATATAAAATGGAAGGTATTCACATTATGTCTTTATCTTCTATATCTCAACTAGTAACAATATCAGAACTGCTCCCTCTTGACAACTATATTCATTTCTCATTACAGATATTTCATGTTTTATTCAGGAATTTAAATGAAGCTATCAGAGCCTGGAATGGCATCCGTTTGGTATAATTGTATCCCTCGGATGCCAGCCCCAAGAGTTCTAATTAATATATATTTAGCTCCCTGACTGTCTTTAGACCAAACGGTTGAGAGTGGAAGACAGGAAGGGGGGGAAAGCATAGAGATCTGAACAGGAGAGTCTTTCTTTAAAAAGACAGAGTTTTAGTAATTGTGCATTTTGAGTGCTGGGCTCTTACGTCAGAATTACTTTCAGGCCACCGAGTGCTTTATGAAAAATGGGCTGCAAGATGATAATTATTTTTATTGATCACACATTCAAGTTATCAATTTTTTAATCTCCTTTCTTTCATTTTTTTTTCCAAGAAAAAATTTTCCTGTCCAGGGAATTACATGCATTCACGATCCTCCTTTGCTTAGCTCTCCCTCCCCTCCCTCTGCCCCTGTTCTTCCTCCGACCTCACACTATTAAAAAGCAATATTGTTCCTCTTTGCCAACGTGAAAATGACTGGAACTATCGGGGGATTACTTGGCCTCCCTAAACCCATAATATGAAAAGAAGCTAATTGGGTACCAACCTCATTCCTTGTGGGCTTCGCCATTCTCCCTCATCCCCTCCAACCGCATCCCCATTCTCCCTTGCAGGAAATGAGTTTGGGGACATTTCCCATGCTAGCCTAACATTGGAATTCATAGCACTTGTGTGCACTTAGAAGCCTCAATTCACTCTGGTTTCTGGGATGCTCTGGGACCATGGTTTATAAATCAATCCTGTGGTGTACTGTATGCAGAGAGCAGGGCCTTTGTGAACTCTAGTCAGATTGAATTGCACAGGCAATGGGGCGACCTTAACAGTTTACAGTAAAGAAAAACAAAGGCTGTATAAATAGGACAATTCAGCGGACGCTTGGAACATTCACGAGACACTCTTGGAAGGGCATAGGAGGCTATTTTCTTTTGTTTCCAATCTTGGTCTCTCTCATTTGCTGTTTGCTGAGACTGACTGGTTGATAGGGCATGGATTGGGGTCTAGATATGGCCAAGGCTCCAACTTAAGTTGTTATTTAAATAAGTTAAGGGATTGTTCTGTCCCCCCCCCCCCCCCCGTCGCCCTTTTCTTAAACACACCACGAATCTGATTCACAGTCCAAAGATCCGAGTTCTTTCCTGAACTTCTGCAGTGACAATGTCACTGTCACTTCTTTGAATCGTCACGCAGGAAGTCGGCAGCTCTCCTCTTTTCTGCATAAATGACGGCAACTCGACCCAAGAGAGCAAATTTTCTCAGCTGCAAACATTTATAAAGTGATTTGCTTCACTAGCGATTCAACGTAACAGGATAACAACCAAAGGAGCGGCTCGGTGCACTGGCTGCATAAGCCACCTCGCCACTGTGTACAGGGCTTAGGATCTACCCTGAAGGGCAATAACAGGCAAGGATAGATTGGAATCTGGTACAAAAGCTACATGACTGTCCTAGTCCAATCCGTGTTTTTGAAGTCTAAATTTAACAAGGGGACGCTCCTTCCCCTTGGCAATCAGGCAGGCATTTGGAGGGAAGGAAGTCTGGGACTGTCTTGATGCAGATAGGTTTTGCGTCACGCACCATGGAGCTCCATCTCTGTTGATTTCCAGAGCGATCATCCCACAGACTCACCGGCCACTGCGTCCATCTGACCGGACTCAGAGGAGTTTATCATCTGACGCTCTTCACTGAATGTGCGCAGTGACAGGTGTGTCAAGAGGAGAACAATAACCAGAAACAGATGTGGCGAATATTCACCAATATGTCAGCAACTGTGATGCATTTTAGCAGGGTCCATTCTGATCCTGAACTAATAAAAAAAAAATAATAAAGAAAGGGGGAACATTTGTTTCCATGAGGCCAATTTCCATGCCAAACAGAGCTCCTGGGTTTGGTATAAACAGGACTCACACACTCAAAAATAATGTCAAAAGTTCAAAGGGTGGAGAGTGAAGAATTCTCACGTGGGCAAATAAATGAGGTTTGCCGATTGGCTGGCCTTCACTCGGCTCTCCATGAAGTGTCTCCTTGGGACTGGGGTGATGTGTGGCTTTGATTCCCGGCCCTTGTTCTTCCATAACCTGGTTTGGAATGCAGCCCAGTCCTAAGAGATTGGGGGTCACTCCGACTTGATAGTGTAAGGTCAGAAAATGGAATGAAGCTGGGATATCTCAATTGAGATTCGAGTGTATATAAGTATAAATCAAAACAGGAAAATCCTTGAAGGGACACCTTGCAGCTGTCGCTACAAATGAAAGGGTTTGAAATAAGTAGATACAGGGACACTGGGACAACTGCAGCTGATAATTCCCCGCTGGTCCTTCTAGAAAAATACCAGGGTGCAGATGAGCAGTCCGTCGTAAAGGATGCATACTCCTCCAAGCAATAATGCCAGATTATTTAATAAATCGTAACTTACTTCCAGGATAGTATTTTAGGTATTAAAAACAATCACCTTTATTGCATATCTTTCTTGGTATGGTGGACGTTAGAAAATTTCCGCAGGAAGCCCAGTAAATATCAGAATTTATAGGACCAATTTTCTTGGCGCTTTTTAATGCTTTCACAGTTGAGTCATTCATTCAGAAAGAAGAGAGGCAAGCAAGCGGGTCTCCTTTTCTTCCTAAATGCCTCTGTCTCATTTGGCTGTAGGATAGTACTGATTTCATGTTTATTCAAACGGACATTTCTCTAGTTTGTGGGCATAGTCCAGAGTTGGAACTGCGTGTTGCTTCGAGTGCAGTTCTCATGGGCAAACACCTGATCCCCCTTAATAAAAGACAACAGGGAAACGGTTCCCTTGCCGTTCACAGACCCTTCACGCCCCGCTGGCTGGCAGACGCAGCCTTCTTGTTGGACCTTTTTAACGGGGCACATCGTCGACTGTACTGAACTTGGTACAGTGGTTGCAGTCGGTGCCTCTAGTGCCACTTGAAAGCCAAGGCGACAGAACTTGTTTGCATTCGAGAGGGCTTAGGATTGCAGGCGGTAACACAAGCCCCAGGAGTTTCAGCAGATCATGTGGCTGTCCGCAGAATAGCTGTTCAGCCGAGCCAAAGTCACCTCTCCCCTCAAATACTTTTCAAGACAACATTCTCTAAGAACCTCCTTTCAGGGTCTCCTGCCATGCTCAAGGAAGCTAATACCACTCATACAGCTTTCCCTTCTAATAATAATTCGATGTGTTGCTTCTTGGTTGGAAGGAGTCAAAGTATAACATCCACACAATGGAGTTAGTGTGCTTGTCAGCTCCGTGAACATTCTCCGAAGGATTTTATGTAGAACACAGATTCTGAAGACTGTGAGATTTCTGATTGAAGACTGGCCCAGGGCCAGATAAATTTAAGAAATGCTGAATTAAATTTAGAAAGTTGTATTAAATGCAGAATTTTCTAGAACATTTCATGTATGAATTTAGTTGCATGGGGTTGCTGAACAAAGGATGGAAGTGATTTTACTGTATTTGTTTTATTATTACTATTATTATTATCATCATCATCGTCATCATCATCTTTGTCTCTTTGGGGTTTGAGGTGGTGTTTCCCACCTTAGTCCAGCCTGGCCTCAGATTCACAATGCTCGGCTTGACTACACCCTCCCACAGGCTTGGACTACAGGGATGTGTCAACACAAGAAGCTTTTATCCCTATATTTAAAATGCTTCCTTTACTTTCTTTAAATATAAGCTCTTTTTCTGTGGCTGTCTTCCTCTGCCTAATGTTCCAGGGGATTTAGGAAATGCTGTGTTAAGTGCTGTGGTGCTTGTCTTCCACCCCAGAACAAGAAAACTGCTACTTTTCAAGATGGCTTATGTCAAGAGCATGTGACATTGGAGTTTAAATTAGATTAACCGGCCTATAATTTTATTTAAGCCAAACTGAGAGTTTTTTTTTTAATCCCACAAAATTGACAAACCGTTATGCACTTGAAATGGAAAAAGAAAAAAGGAATAAAAGCTTTCAAACATGAGGACTAACCTCTTCGGCAGACACCCACATAGAGCTTCATAAATCATTTAAAATGTGACAAGGAAAAGAAAACCTGATCAAGTGACTGTCCAAATAATTATAGTTTATTCTTCAACTTTTCCTCATTGAAATCCCATCGTCACTCGAGCAGTCATCTTAACACGACTAATTATTGCTATCCAAGGAGAAGTGAAAAGAAAAAACCCTTAAAATGTAGTTTAACCACTTCTCAACTTCAGAAGCAATCACTGAAACAAGGGGTCTGTGAAGAAAGAAACACCCCCACCCCCACCCCCACCTCCGCCTCTTCCTGCTCTGGCTGTCCTGGCTGATGCAGGACGCTGGTGTCTGCTCACTGATCTTGCCTGTGACTCTTCCTCTGCCACCTTGACCTCAGTGTTAGCCCTCTGCTTCATCCAAGACACCGTACATATGCCACACGAACAGAAAAAAGCACACTGAGCTGTGATCAGGGTCCTCAGGTGACATGAGTGAAGCTGGCCTTGCCATCCAGAGGTGACATCTTCACCGTCCACTCAGTCTCTGTTGGCTCCACCTCTTTCCCCATGACCCTGCTTCTATGAGGTCAAATGACACCAAGCATTCCCTGAAGCTGGAGTGGCTCATGCTTCTCTGTCTTTCTGTTCCCATCCCGTCTTCCACGGGAAGCCAAGCGGTGACATCTGAAATGTTGGCGATAACTTCAGGGTTCTCAATGACTGGTAACTATGGTTACATTTGCCCTTAATGGAAAGGGTGCTCAATTAAAGAGTGATGAGATTCAGCTCCGTCAGTGAGGAGCTATCTGAGTGTGTGTGCGTTTGACTACTGAGTGTTAGCTAGAAACTGATAGCAGTGTCCATTCTGAGCTCTGTCGCAGTGGACAGTGCTCAAATTAGTCACGTTTATGAATCATATGAATTGGACTAGGATCCTCATCATTTTGCTCATAGAGAAAAGAGATTGCACACATGCAGAGTCCCATCTAAGACTCCGAAGAAGGAACATTATACACTGACCATAGTATTTTTTATGTATTCTCAAATGAAGGATAATAAAAACAACTCATTGACAATTAAGTTGCCTGAATATTTCAGCATAAGCACGGTGTCAGGTCGCCTGTGTTAGGGCTGCTTTCCCGCCCGGGAGAGGTCTGAGGTCCTTCCAGGGAACTTGTTCTAGGCCGCGAGAATGAGGCCAGTGGTTGCTGATGTTAAAATGACATGGCATCTGCACATGGCTGGAGAAGGAGCTGGTTGCACAAATTAAAGTCAAACACATCACAACCAGATTAGCAGAGTTGAGTGAGCTGTCGCCTGTATTTGTCCTTTTCTCTCTCTTTTCTTCTTTCTTTCTTTCTTTCTTTCTTTCTTTCTTTCTTTCTTTCTTTCTTCCTTTCTTTCTTTCTTTCTTTCTCTTTCTTTCTTTCTCCCTCTCTCTCCCTTCCTTCCTTCTTTCTTTCCTTTTTTCTTTCCTTCCCTTCTTCCTCCCTCCCACTCTTCCCCTCCCTTCTTTTCTTTCTCTCTCTGTCTCTTTCTTTTTAATATATATTTCCCTCTCTAAATAGCAATAAGACAACAACAACAGCAACAAACTTCTATTTGTTTTGTGTTATCATCCCTTCTTATATCTACCAGTTCCTGCTTCTCCTTCTATTTATATGAGAATAGCATTTACAGTACACTATGAAGAAAAATTTAAATATAGGTAGGTAACCACTTAATCTTCCTTTGACTTGTTCTGGTCCATAGGAATTTTTTTAACCTATATACAGCTTGAAAATACAAACCTCCTGGAACATAATAATGCATGTGTATTGTGTTAGAAAAAAATTCTCTTGTTGCCAAAAATCAGACAAAAATAATATGCTGTGTTTTCTTCCTCTTTCATCTTAAGCAGATTTAGAGCATGCTGGAGCCACCTCTTCATGTGCTCCATGGTTGCTCTCAATGGGTGAGTTCACCCATGAAGAGCTTTAATTACCTGATATTTTAAAAGAATTCTTTATTTTATTAGTACAGCAAGGAGGGCATGAGCGAAGAGGGAGAGGCATTGGTGTGGGTGAAGTTGAAAATTGCATGTGGTGCATGTGGGAAGCATGGAGTTTAAAATACAGCATCCTTAATGCACAAGATGTTCAAAACAAGGAGCTGGTTTTGAAATCTGCCTTGGCCTGACAACAGGATAAAGGGACACTTTCAGGAGACAATGGGGTTGTGAGATAAGTTCAAAACAAAAACAAACAAAATATACAAATAAAACCCAGTAGGTGTTCATTTTAACCAAGCCAAAGGACAGGGCCAACAGGACATTTCAACTGCTGCTTTAGTTTTTCCCACATCAATTTCCTCAAGGATCACGAAATGGGAGGCTCACAGGCTCGGACAAGGAAGAATTGCAACACAAGCTTAGAGTGGCCACAGAGGCTTCCTGCTCTCCTTCCGCCCCCAACTTCCTTTGTTCCTTAATCATGAGGCAGCTGTTTCCTCTGGAATCCTGAACCCCAGCTGACAGGTCTCTGCCTCCTGGAGCCGGCTGTATAGAAAGCACATATCAGCTCGGAAGGTTGACATCAAATCTGCTTCTGCTTTGTGGTCTGCCTCCCTCCCCACTGCAGCCCTTTTCCCCAAGGCCCTTGGGTTCATGTTGACCTTTGTAAAAGACAAAATTAGGAGAAAAAAAAAAGTGGTCCAAGCCTTTCAGATTTTCATCTTCAACCAGCAAAGCGAGTGTTGGAAGATTGTCAGGATTTCAGGTCTCAGACTAGGAAAATGCTCCGCGAGCCGTCTCCTGTGAACAAAATGATGCTCAGCATCCTTTTGCTAGCTTGCTTGGAAAACCAGTGTTTTGTAAGACACATTGGTGTATGAACTACTGTTTGGCAGGAACAGGAACGCATCTCACCGTGGGAGGTTTGGTGGCTGGTGAGTGGTGGCTCTTCCTTCAGAAACTTAGTTTTATTATTTACGTACACTGAGACTTTGAGGTTAAAAAAAAAAGCAATAGAAGAAGCCCCATGCACTAAATATACTGAAAAGGAGAGCACACAGAAAACATAAAGCCACAGTTAGACCTCTGGGAAAGGATGGAGCAGTTGTCTTCTGTTCTAAGACGTTGGTAGAACATGGAGTGAGCAAGAGTAGGAGGTGTGCATGTTGGTGAATGCAAGGTGAGGAGGTGGGCCAAGAAAGGTTTATATTTGTCGGGGTGCTCCAGAGAAACAGGATAAATAGGAGGGGGCTATACAGATGACATGTGGATGATGGACAGAAAAATACTGATGATGCCAGAAGGTAGATGATAAATATAGGTCCCCAATAGAGAGTGAGATATAGATAGATGGATAGATATAGATATAAATAGATATAGATAGATAGATGGAGCCTATAAGATGCATGATACATATATAGGTAGATGTACACATATACACAAACAGATAGAGTTATTATGGAAATTGATTTGCATAGGTAAAGAAGAAAATAAGCCCCCAGTACCTTGTATGTTTTGTTTGAGAACCAGGGAAGTCTAGAGTGCAATTCATTCCATGCCAGAAGACCCGACACCTAGAAGGAGGATGTATGTTTGTGTTGGACTCCAAAGGCTGGGAAATAAGGAACAGTAAACATCCCTGGCAGGTGACGACCCCAGCTTGAGCAAAAAGTCAACGGTGATCTTCTGCCACCTTTGTTTTGTTGGGACCCTCAGCTATTGGATGATTTTCTACCATGCTGGGGGGAGGGGTGGGTAGTTTAACCTGTTTCCTAGTTCAGATGTTGAGGTCGTCAGGAAAGCCCTTCACACACTTACTCAGAAGCATCTTTCCAGCTACCTGACATAGCTACAATTGTGTCTGAGACTTGTCAATTTTCATACTTACAGTATCTTCTATGATGGGAAATGGAATTTCCCTTAAATTCTCTGCTAGCTGGATGGAATGAGGATGTTTCATTGGGTTTCCCCAAAGCACTAATAGACGATCCTCTACAACCAATGATTCTCCTCATCAGCATCAACACCACCCCAGGACTCTAAGAAAGGCATGTTCTCAACCTCACCTAGACCAGCTGGCCATTTACAGTGTCCATACCCCAACTACCTCAGTGCCCTCAATCTTCACCACTATGGAAGAGTATACACATACCAGAGGGGAAACCAACCAAGCAGGAACCACAAGGTTTGCTGTGTACCATGACAGGGGCATGCACACATTCCATTACTCCACTGCTCTTGTGGTACCCACCCTGGCGACATGCTCTTCTTAGATATGCTAATATTAGCAACTAGGCTCTAGACTCTAGTGGAGTGACTTTCCCCTGAGCCTCAAAGTCACTTCTGTCACCTCCTCTCATGTGCTGATTTAATCAATCTAAGCCTTTCAAAGAAGCTGAATTTCCAGCTTCTTAAGTGGTCCCTCTCTTGTCTAATGCGCTGCGTCTCCCTCTCCCCAAACATTCTAACCATGGTTAGAAAACTAGGTTTCGGGAGAATACACTTTCAGGGGTGTGCTGCTATTCTTAGCTTCACACTCTCCCCCGTGAAATTTAGTGGTTTGAAAGTGTGACGAACTGATGGAGATATAGTGATCTTGTTTCATGAATGAACATCTACCATGGGAGTCATTCGGAACATTCTGGAAGAAAGATGAACGGGGAACTAGAAGAAGAGACAAAGAAACACATCTGGAACTAGATTTTAATATGAGAGTGTAGTTCAGCAGCAGAAGTAGACATTTAAGGGTGAATGGACATGTGAAGGTAGGGCAGTGCCCTGAACGGCATGGATATCAGATGTTTGGGACTACATTGGGACATACACCTTGAGGACCGAAGGAGATAAATGCATGAATGCGGACATCAGTCCTCAGTCTGCCTTTGAAGACCTGAGTGTTGAACATGAGCTGTGGGGTTGAGAGTAGGGAGGCAGAGCAGCAATGACTACTAAGTGTTGAATGGTGGTGACTCGGCCCTTGAGAGTAAAACGTGGGGACACCCAAGCCAGATACCACAACCGTGAGGGAACAGATGTTGGGAGGTTTCCATACCACCCCTAAAGGGGTAATGAGCAGACTGACCACACTGCTACTAGGAGTCTTTGCTTTTTTGTCTGCCTTGTTGGTGTCCTTAAAGACCTGGGTCAGGGCAGTCAGTGCAGGAAGATCTGCAGCAGGTGTAGGAGGCATGCTCTAGGAAAAGACTTAGACAGAAATATATCCGCAGAAGCTCTCTACATCCAGTTCACTTCACTCCGGCGAACATTTAAGATGATAGAAGATAAACAAACCCAATGGTTAACTGAAGAACTCAGGAAGGCCTTTCTACTGTATGTGACATTGAGGGTGAGAAGTCTTGAAGGAATTCTAGAATTTTTGGCTTGCAGCACAGTTGGGATTAATATGTTAATCTTCTAGTATAATCCTGGCCTAAAAATGCTTCTTTGTGTGTTGTCTTTCCTTAGCTGAATTTGCATCAGTGGGATGACATCCAGGAAGGCTGGAACCTTATCATATGGTATTTCTATTTTCTTATGCATATTTCCATTTTCTTACTCTTTGTGTCTCACGTAGGCAATGTGGTATGTTCTGGGGAGGACAAGGGATGCTGGTTGTTTGATAGAGATACTATCCTGAGGGGGGCAGAAACTACATTCTATCCAGGAGATGAAGAGAAACATCACAGTGTTAGACTAAAGGAAAAGCCCCAAGAAGAGAGGCCCTGTGCATCCTACTCAAAGATGGGTTATCCCTAAGAAGGGAGGTCCTGTGTATCATGCTCAAAGATGGATTATCTCTAATAAAGAAGGCCCTGTGTATTGTACTTACAGGTAGGTCAGTCCTAACACACTTGGCTTCTCCCTTGTACTGAGGGTGAAATTGCAAAGTAAGCTTACTATTTGGTGGTACCATTTCTTGGTCTGTAAAATGATAAATACCAAAGAAGGGATGTATGCCGGAAGAGGCAGATTGCTGTGTGAGAGAGAGGAAAGGATAGTGCCTAAACACACTGGCATATTCACATAAATGCTCAAGAAGTTGATGGAATTAATCTGAGAACCCAGTGTCACCACAAACCAACAGTGCGTCTGCTATTCATAGTGGAATTTATCTTCCAAATGAGTTTTTCCTCCCTAGAATGGATATAGACCATGTATAAAATGCCTAGAGACAAATTTTCAGTAACACAATTAGACTCTACTCTTAGGAGTTTCTCTGTGGAACTTTTACATTTTTTCCCCTAAAAAGTTATGACAAAGCTGATATGTGACTTGCAACTTGTATTTATTAATAATTTAAACTTAAAATATAATTGCGTTTCCCACTTGTCTTTCCTCTTTTTAATTCCTCCGATGTGCCTTCACTTCCCTGCTTGGTCCTTGCCTTTATATATATGGCTAAATATGCAAATAACAACCCGCTCAGTTTGCTTAGTGTTACTGTGTGGTTATCATTTCATCAGGGTTACCCATTTGCTCTTGGATATTAAATTAAGGGCACATCTCTGGGGGAGACTATTTCTTACTGGGTCCTCCCTATACATGTATTTTCTTTTTATACAGTATGATGATGTCCCTAATAAAATGGTGAGCAGTGTTAGCTTCTTTTTTTCAAGGTGGCTATAATAGAGAACACAATTTTCTAACATTTTTGAAAATATAAATGAATGAAACCTTGTGCATTCTTGTATTCTCTTATTTTTCCTTTAGTTCAGCTACATCATTCAGATCAGACTAGGAACCTTGTTTAAGAATTATAGAGACAGTACTTTTTTTTTTTTCTGCAAGCAATAGTGGGCTAGCGCTACTGCAGCCGGCTTAATTATTCAGTAGTTTTATTCATCCTTTCTCATTTCCATTGTTCCTTCCTCGTTTCCTTCCCTCACAACTAGTAAGATGGTCAAATTCATCACTTAAAAGAAAACCGAGCTCATCACATGCAATTCAATAACTTCCCCTGTGGGGAAAGCAGACCACTTTGAAGTTCTTTCTAGTCTCAAACTTCATTAAGTTTATGCCAATGTTGTCTCAAATTAGGTTTATAGAGAAAGGCCGTTTGCAAATTTGTCATTTATAGATTGCATTAAACTGACCTGATTTAGCAATGTTGTTTAGAGAAAAGATATAATGTGTATTTATTCTCAACTATTAGGCAGTAAATATATAGCAATTACCAGAAATGTACAGATGTTCAACCCCTTAAGTGATGTACACATTCTATCTAGAAGACCAAATAGCTTCAAATTCACTTGTCTAACAAAATTATACCAAACATATATTACACGCCAGCATCAAGCTGCACGTTAACACTATTAAGTCCTGGGGACTGAAAGCAGAAGCAGGGAACCCAGACGAACCATTACAACCAACAAAGAATGTTCTACATGCCAGGAGGGATCAGGCAAGATGAAGGAGATTTATCACCGTGAGAGGTCAGGAAGAATCCCCAGGAAAGACTTGAGAAGTAAAAAGGAAGTGAGGAAAACCCGGTGAAGCATCTTCTACCTACAGAGATGATACCTTGTAAAGCCCAATCTTTTCAGGGAATGTCAGGTTGCCCTAGTGATGGGAGCCGAGCAGGGTTTAGGGAGGAGAATCAAGGGGAAGCAGATCATAAGTATCATTCTTACGTTCAGTTCTAGTTGGGAAGTTCCCAAGAAGAGAAACCTGTTAGAATTCTATCTAAGTGGCTCATGACTCAAACTAGAGGTTGTAGGGTGTTGTTGAAGAAAAGGTATGAGCCGGTCTCTAGAGCTGTGGTGAATCCCTGGGGAAGATAAGAATATTCCAAAAATAGGATGTGAGAGCTATCTCCAAGATGTAATTCATCTCTTTGACATGTTTTTCTAGGCATGTCCACATAACGGGTCTCAGAACAAGCAGAGGTGAGGAAATCTGACTTCTTCCGGCTTATTGGCACATGCCATCAGCTTCCTTTATAATCACAAGTCAATGGGAAACCAAGGCAGGATTCTGCGCTCTTCTGAGTTCAGGCTAACTGGACGTTCAGATAGACAACTTCCTGTTCAGTGTTTCCTAGGAATGGCACATTGTTCTTCCTAGTCCCTTGTCCTTTTGTCCTATCCCAGGTACTGCCTTGATTGTAGGGTATTTGGCCATCCTCCTTTTCAGTTGGGTGGAGTTAAAATGCCATCAATTAAGACCGAGCTGGGAAGCCACACTCTTGAGCATACCTCCCACAATGGAGGGAATGGAGCCTCTCACAGGTGCCATTGTTTCTAGGGCTGAGGGAAGTGCCTTTTAGCTTTCTATAGGTACCATGTAAGCCTGTCGAGACAGTTTCTTTCATTGCTTTGGTCATGTTTTGTTTTTTGTTTTGTTTTTATTTTTTTGTGGGGTGGGCAGTGTTTCTCTGTTTAGCTCTGGATGTCCTGGAACCCACTCTGTAGACCAGGCTGGCCTCGAACTCACAGAGATACACTTGCCTCTGCCTCCCTGAATGCTTAGATTACGTTTATGTTCTTAAAAATGGCATCTGCTATCATCTTCAACCTAATACAAAAAGATGGTTCAGGAAAACAAGTATGAAGTTGACTGACCATACCTGGCACTAGAACCAAACAACAGCCATACAGAATGAATTAAGGAGCTGAGAGGTGGCTAATTCTGTAATGGGAATTTTATACAAGCAGGAGAATCTGGTTTCAGATCTCTAACACCCATGTAAAAAACTGGGCAAAATGGTGCATGCCTCTGATCCCAATATTGGGAGGCAAAAATAGAATATATGTGGCTTATTAATTAGTCAGTCTAGCCTAAATAATGAGCTCCAGGTCAATGAGAGATCCTGCCTCAAAGAATAAGGTAGAGAAATGACTGAGGGGACACCTGATATTGATTGACATCTAGCCTCTACATACGTTTGAACACACACAAGTATATGTATAAATCCAAACAAATAAATAAATAAATGAAGAATGAATGGATTTAGCAAGTGGATTTTTTTTTATGAATGAAAGACTATAGAATAGTAAGAGGCAGTAAGAATTTGCAACAATGCTGCCTTGGTTGGGTGTGCAGACTTTACCTCCGGATGCAGCATGTCTTGAGAGTGCTTTGACCTTTCACCTTTGGCCTCTTGCTAAAACTCTCCTTTATGCAGCTGGCCTGTCACACCCATGCCACCCTCCTTCTGTCTGAACTACAAATTACTGGACTCTTGCTTTGCGCCTCTTTCATATTTGTGAATACTCTCGTACGTCTGGAACATCAGATTGTCTCATTTAAATTTAATTTGAATTTCTGTTTGAAGAATCAACCTGAGACATCAAAGGGAATCCGAAAATGCGCTACACAATAAATGATCAAATGATTTCTGAAAACATCAAACCTTTGTATCTTGAAATATTGGATCAAAACTCTCATTTATTTTATTGTTAAAACTAAAGAGAGACTTAAAAGCACTTGCCATATGAGTCTGACACTACATTTAACTAACAGACAAATTGTTAGAACCTGGTGAGGTTGGCACCATCACTACATGCAATTTTTTTTTCTAATTCATAACACATCAGCTTCTTCTTGATTGCTAAGCTTTGACTAAGCTTCAGGCTAATTTTCTTCAAGAAGTCATAGAAAAATTATTTAGAGTACAGGTCACAGACGCATAATTTGCAATTTGAGAATAAGTATATTGCCAGTTTATCTAAAAATACTCTGAAGTTGGTGTTGAAATGTGGCCTTTGAGAGACCAACTTCTCCCAAAGTATCTCCTCATAAATATATGTGAATTTAAATTTGAAGTTTGAAAACCCCTTTCTGCATGTTAACGTATTTAGGAAGGGACCTTAGTATGGATAGTGTCATAGCAAATCAGCCTCAGTGAGTCTGGGCAGGTGCTTGGGAAAACACAGGTTCATAAGAGCACATAGTGGCCTTTATGGGTACAATGATATCTTCTCTTCCTACCACAGAAACATGGGAAGAGTCCCTTCCAAATGAGGGCATGACTATATCTTGTACAAACAAGAACTTAACAAGCAATGGAAAACTTAATGACGGCACCTTGGCATACCAAGAATGGCATCTCAAAGCAATGGTAGAGAAGTTGTGGGTCCTACATAGAAGAAGATCCAGAGAGGAGACAATTCTTTCCATATGAGTGATTCACAGTGATATGCTTGGAATCTGTTGGTCAGGTAACTCTCGCTGAATTACTTAGTCATATAGACTTAACATTAAGACATTGTATTTTAGAAGAAAACTTCCATGACCCACTTTATCGGTTCTGGGACAGAGTCAGCATGCAATAACCATCTGCATGCTCATGTTTATTTACCAAGGTACTGTGCACGATAGTCAGGTTAGAGAACTATTGGCCTAGGAATTTTTATCAGATAGGCTAATACATCTTCCACCCATAAGGAAGAACCAAAATATGTCATTTTCAGGACTATGGGGGGAAAATCAATAATATTTTGTTAAATGAGATACATTAGACTCAGAAATACAAGTGCCCTACTTTCTCCCGGGTCCATAGTATAGTGGATGAGGAAAGGGCATAGACTTATACGGGATAATATTAGCAAAGAGGATGGGGGAGGAGGGAAAAGGATAAGACAGGGAAATGGAATAAATACGTTTAAAGTACACTATATACTTGCATGTGTGTGTGTGTGTGTGTGTGTGTGTGTGTGTGTGTGTGTGGACATGTCATAAGGAAAATTGTAACAAGCACAATCAATATGTGCTGATAAAAACTTTGAAGCATTGAAAGTTTCTGAAAACCTGTTTTTGTTTGTTAAAGCTAAGGGAAGTGACTGACTTTCTATGAGATGTAGGAGCATACTCCTAGGTGCCTTCCTGTTCTGTTTAGGAAGACCCACTGTTGAGTCTTTCTCCTGCCCCTACCTCCTTCACTCTCCTCTAGAGTGGAGGAGATGTTTCTTATGGATATCTAACTTTTCTGTTTAATTGTTATGTATGGTGGTATGAAGTCTGTACCCTAGCAGAGCAGCTAAGATTTCAGAAGATAGGGAGAGAAGAAAGTGCCAATAGCTTAAATTCATATTAAGGAGCAAAGACCTCCCAAAGTATCAAGACACATGGAAGATAAAGTGTGTTCAGACAGTTTGATATTCCCAGATCCACTGCTGTCCCTTGTCATCTGTGTTGATGGCCCTCTACTATGTCCCCATCTTTACTATAGCACAGAGATAGACCAGTTATGATTGTGCTTTGAGAAATTGGGAGCAGGGACTCTTTTATCCTTGGGGCTGTGACAATGATGCTAAAGGAAAACCAATAGCGGAGATGTAAATTATTATCCAGGCTATGGATGCTAGGAATATTGTAAATATGTAAATGAAACACCTACTTCAACCTCTCAAATTCAAGAGATGGTGACAAAGTTCAGAGTGTATATGCCTGAATGTTTGTAAAGCACTATGAGATAGACCCCTCAGTGAGTAGTCAGGGTTACACCCCCAGGTTGTATGTTTATGCCTTTTCAAGATGGTAGCCATGTTTCAGTCAACCCAAAGTACTAACCATCTTTCTTCATGAAGAACACATCTTCATGACCTCCCAAGGTGGCCATCATTGCTCATCAAAAGTCCCTTGTGATATCTGCTCTAGGGTGGGGCTGGTGCTTTCAGTACACTAAAAAAATCTTTTTTCCCATTTTTTAAATAAGTCTGTTAATAGAAATTTCCATCATATCTCTTGGGGTATTTCTTTTCTGCCTCTGTGTTATGAATAAGCATATGGGTTTGGAATGTATTTTTTTTTTAATTAAACAGTCAAGCAGCAAAGAAAGCTCTGAATCAGTAGAATGTGAGGCTGTTCTGGAAACAGAAATGTTACCAATCAGAGGGATGACTGAGGAGGCCAGGTGCATAGTCGGACCCCTGATCAATGTCCTGCTCAGCTGTATCTCAGCTCTGACACCAGCGTCCTATCCACTGGGTTTGAAGACTGCAGTGAACTCTTACCTTCTTGGCCTTCTAAAGACCAAGGATATTGGCTTATTTCTAACTGAAAGGCAGGATTGCAGTTTAGCCAAGTCTGTTGGTTTTGATGGTCCTGGAATACATGACTCTCAGCTTTGGCATCCTTCTGGAGTTCATTGCTGCAGCTGCTTTTCTAAATCAAGAGCTATGTCTTGTTATCTTTAACAACCAAGTGTGACAAAAGCTGCCCCTCACTCTTTGGACTCTGCTTTCTCCTGTTTGCTTCCCCAACCCCACCCATACCTCCATCCCATGAGCATATTAACGACAGAAGAACTGGCTTTCTCCAGGAATGACTTGCCTACTGCTTAAATGGCTAACCAGCCCCACTTCTTCCTACTGCTTCTCTCCAAGACCGCAGCAAAAATCTCACCTCTTCTGTTCTTTTTGCAAAACATTTGCTTAAAAATCCAGTGATGAATTTTCCCAACGATGCATAAACTACTCTCCACTTTCAATATAATGATATCATATTTGTAAATATGAGAGGACTGTGAAGACTGCCCTACTCTGCAGAGGCTTATGCTACTAAAGAAATAAAAGGCAAACAAGTATTTTCCCGACATTGCATTATTACCATAGTGTAAATTTGCAGAAAACCAGTGATGGAGTGGTCAACCTGCAACCACCAAAGCAATAAAAGATTTGCTCTTAAAATGGTAAACAAGACAAAATACATAGTTTTCTGAACTCATATTTTCACAATACTTTAATACTTTTTACATGATAATAAGATACATATTAATTTCACTCATTATGTTAGTAACTGTACATATGATTATATAATTCCATAAAATTAATTCAAATGCAAAGATATCTATAGTCAATGGGCTGGATATATTGAAAGTCTTTATATGCCAAACAAATTGCTGGCATAAAAATACATAACAAAATATTTTGTGAACTACTAAAACATTGAATTTTAGAGAAAAATATATTCAGAGTCATGGGATATTATTTCAACAAAGATGTGCCGTAATGAAATTTTCAGGCAACCAAGCATTATAAACATTATAATAATGAGCTAATATCATGGATAAACAAGTTGCCCATGCAGAACATATAAGCCTGCAAAAAAAAATATTAGTATGCAGGGAGCAGAGTAAGAATGTGGAAGATCAGAGGGAGGAGGAGGGACAAAATGAAGCATAAAGATGGGTGTGTCTCTGCAGCAGCAGTTAAAATAAATAGAAGAGAAAGGAGGCTATAAAGGAATCAAAAAGACCTTAAAGACAAAACAAAAGCAGAAGAAAAGACAAAGGAAGAGACAGTAAAAAATAAGAGTTGTATAAAAGAACCCTTTGCCAAGTCAAAGTTGGATCCTTATAAAGGTACATCTTTTAAAAGTGACCTTTCTAATAACAGATAACCTAGTAAATAATTTCTCTCTAGTGAGTTCTGTGATCTTGAACCCACATTCTACTCACTAACTTTTACCATCTATATAACAGCATAGAAGCAAGCTTGCTCTATTTTAGAACTACAAATTATCAATTACTGCTGAAGTCCGGTGAAAGAATGACAGAATCCATTACCGATGACGGGAGGAGAAATTGAAGATGCATTTGGTACAGAACCGAGATAGCTTCTACTACCGTAGGCAGTGCTGGGGGTTGTGTGCAGTAAGGAAGAAGCTATTATCTAAGAGGCTTGTATTTATTTACCCTGTTCACCTGAATAGATGACAAAATTAACAGAAAGGACCTGGACAGAGTTGAGGGATATGAGGAGTCTATATGGGTCCATATTGTTTGTAGATATTGTGAAACACAGTAGAAATTAAAATACTGAGTTATGAATGAAGATGGCGGGGGCAGTTGAATTGGATATCTGAAAATGGAGCTTGCCAATATGTATCCGATACATATTGCCCTTGGAAATTGAAGAGACCATCTGTGAATGAAAAATAAGGAAGAAATTGAAGGGGCTGTGCTCTAAAGGGCTGAGAAACCTAAGTTGAAGTTTAAATCAAAGAGGAGATGCCTTTCTATAGAGAAAGAGCAATCAATCAAAGAAGTGGGAGTTGAGCCAAGGCTTGCTACATATGTCAGATAACAAGGTTTTCGGTGAATGGAAAGTTGTATTCTTAAATATCACCGACTTTGGGTGAAGAAAACAAAAGAGAGTTTGTTGTATTCTTCAACTGGGTGATTACTAGTGATACTAGCACAAAAAATAGTGAGTGGATTTTGAAGAAGATAATTATGAATGAGATGAAGCAGCTATGACACAGCAAATGGATGCTGTTACGGCAAAAAATTTCTTATAGCAGAGAAAAAGACAAGGGATGGTAGTAGCTCAGATGGTTTCTAGAATCCAAGGAACATTTTTTTCTAAGAATACAAGATGGCACACATGCTTAGAGAGTGATGGGAATGCTTCCAATTGAGATGGGAGACAGAAAGAGCGCAATTGTAGAAGCAGTGTTCTTGATGAGACTCCACAGTTAGAAAGTGTCTAGAGTTCAGCATGGAGAAGAGAACATTGATGCAGATTCCAAAAATTAGCTTATAAAGAGATAAAAGGCCATCAAGTAAAGGAAGATGAAGAAGAAAAAAGCATTGGGTCCAACAGTTTTCTGACCTCTTAAAACACGAAACGAATACCTACTAACTCGCCTGGTCATTCGACTTTGAGCGCTTGAAAACAAATACTCATAGCAACTTTATTTCTGATTTTTGAAGTCAACGCTTCAAACAGATGTAGTTTATCATAAATTATTCTTATCTCAATGAAGAGGAACTGCGCGATCACAGAAAAGGTGTTAGTATAACAGATGCTGAGAAACTGCCGGGGTATTTGATGGTTTGAATCTGAACCGACTCCGTGTGTTTGGGAAGCTTATTCTGCACCTGCTAATGCTATTTTCAGTGGCTGTGCAACCGTGGGAAGATGAGCCCAGCTGCTGAGAGGAGCTCGCGAGTTAGGCCAGGGAAGATTGCAGCTGCCCAGCAACCTGCCTCGCTCTATGGTCCTTGATCCACCTTAATGTAACCAGTATTTGCCACATGCTGCCACTCCCAACAACTCAGCTACTCTTCTGTTCCTTGTCCCATTTCAATGATATGAAACCATGAGTCAAATGTCTCCTCCCTAAAGGTGATTTTGTGTGCCACTATTTAAGTAACAAGGACAAGTGCGACGGGAGAATTGGGCTATTGCCTTGGTTAAACTTGACCACATGGTTCTTATGCCTTTGAAACTGGTTTCTGGAAGGATTATTTTGGATTCCACATTTGGAGTTGAGAAGCCCTAAGATGATGGAAGATGACCTTAATAAGATGACCTTAATGTACCATGATGGTGGGAGTTTGGAGGACCACAATGCCAATACCAATGCAGGTAAGACAGTGCTCAAGATGTTATAGACAAGAGTGACATCTAGGAACGGGATTAGCAGCCGTTCTGCTGTGCACTGGCAATATTTAAGTTGTTTTACCTATGCACTAACAGTCTGTGTGAGACTGGCGTTCCCAAACAATCTGCTAGAGACATTTCTAGAAAGCGTAGCTACCAGGATGTAGCACAATTTTTGCTGGCTTCATTTTGTTAGGCTTATAGTGATATCAATGAATAAAATTGCAACTGGAAAACATGTGCTTTGGCCACAAATGGGGTGTACTTAGAGGGGTGATTTTTTTTTCTTTTTCTGAGGCAGAGTCTGTGACGGTCTGTGTTAATGGTCAATTTGACAGCATTTAGAAATAGCAGAGAGATGAGCTTCTGAGCAGGACTGATGGGGAAGAGAGATATCCTGCTTGGGATTTAATTCAGGTGAGAAGACCTCTCTCTGTGAGAAGGACCATCTACCGGGCAAGGGGATCATGGAGTGAGTTAGATGAAGCCACAGAGCAGAACACTAACATGCGTGTGCATTCACCTCTCTCTGTTTCCTGATGCCACTTGAGGCTCCTCCTACCTGTACCTCCCAGCCCTGATGGACTGTATCTTCATCTACAGGATGAAAAATTAAACTTTTTCTTCCTTAAATGGGCTTTTTCAAAAAATCATACCAAGAGGAGAGTAAGCTATGATGAAGCCTCAAGAATCTAAGGCAGACCTTCAGTTCCTGATGACCTTGTCTCTACCTCTCAGTTGATAGGACCAAAAGTCCAAGGTCACCATAAACTAGAGCACAAGACCCAGCTTTAATCCTTACACAAAAATGGGAACAATAATCAGATTTAGTAATGTCATGTAATAACTTGCTTTATGGCACATTCACTTTTTTTCTTGAGAGAGTGAGGGTGGGTTGTTTTGTCTTTTTTTTTTTAGTTTTCTTACTTCATAGATTCACTGTACATGGTATTGGGTTCATTATATATTTTCATTAAAGTTCTTCTGTTCTGTTGTTGTTTTTCAGACAGTGTCTTGTTGATTCAGGTTGTCTTCTTCCAATTCCTTGTATGGATGGGGATGACCTTGAACTACTGATCCTTCTGCCTTCAACCAGGTGCTGGGATTCTAGGCATGTGCTTCCATGCTTACTCTCCTTTATTTCTTTCTTCCTTTCTCTCTTCCTTTCTCTCTCTCTTTCTTTCTTTCTTTCTTTCTTTCTTTCTTTCTTTCTTTCTTTCTTTCTTTCTTTCTTTCTCCTTCCTTCCTTCCTTCCTTTCTTCCTTCCTTCCTTCCTTCCTTCTTTCTTTCCTTTCTAACTGAGCATGGATAACATAAATCAACTGTGGTTCTACTGGGAAGTAGATTATTCACCTAAGTATCTAGAACATCCCTATTCCAGTGTAATGACATTTATGAAATTTAGACAACTTGATCATAAAGGAACACACTAATTTAGAACAAGCTGTTTCTTTCAGCCCAGTATTCTCAGAATATATTTTCATGGCTTTCAAATTTTTTATCATAATAGTACATATAAATTTAAATGCATAACAGCTTTGTACTCTAAAATGATAGGTAGATCTGAGAGTGGTGATTCATATTTATCAACCCAGTACTTTTCAGAAGGTAGAAGAAGCAGGAAGGGTCAGGATTTCAAGGCCAGTCTGAGCTTCATGAGGTGGTATCTTAATGACTAAATAAATAAATAAAAGCAACAACAACAAACACATAAAGTAATGAACAAGGTAACTTTAATTCTTTTTTTTTTTTTTTGGTTTTTTCGAGACAGGATTTCTCTGTAGCTTTTTGGAGCCTGTCCTGGAACTAGCTCTGGAGACCAGGGTGGTCTCAAACTCACAGAGATCCGCATGCCTCTGCCTCCCGAGTGCTGGTAACTTTAATTCTTAAAAAGAATAAATATCCTTTGTGTTTATATTATGTCTTCTAGTTTATTGTTCTTTTGGGATTCCAGAGTGTGCTCTTTGTTTCTTGTGCCTTCTCTTGGGCCTTTTTTCTTCTGTTTATTTGCTTGGTTCAATTCTGATGTATTGGCCTTTGTTTTATCTTATTTTTATTTATTATTAAAAGTTGCAAAGGAATAAAAGTCAGTGAGCCACTGAGATACCTATTTATTTGTTTATTCAGACAGTGTTCACAATGTTTAAGTCACAATTTATGCAAGGTATTCATCAACAATGAGTGGATAAAGCAACTCTGTTCCATATATACCTATTTTATTTTATATAAAAAAGAATAAATAGTGTGTGTATATACATACACACACAGTGTAAAGAGTACCTTTAGGGGCTCTCTCAGGAGACCTCATCCATGGTTGGTTCTGGAATATAAATATTGAGTAATTTCTTTTAAAAAGAGATATCCAGAAAGATGCCCAATTGAACAGGCACACTAGTGAAGAGTCTCCCCAGGTTCAACTGCCCAGGTATTCAGAATTCATGACATGAATCATTCAAAGAGGCAGGATTTAGCTTGGCATCATCTGTGGCTACTAATTGCAGGCAGCAGAAGGCGGGGTGGGGGGGAGGGAACCAAAGCCACTTACAACCAGAGTTTTAAGAAATGTGTGATATTAAGCAATGCTTGAGAACAATGTTGATTCCCGACAGTCTCTTCCTGGCCTGTGGATGCAGGGAGCTATAGGAAAAGCCCCAGTGGAGAACCCAGCATGCTAGAAATACTAGAAATACTAGCTGTCTGCCAGAAGAAACTCCAGGAGAAGGTTGTATGTGGTCAGCCTGAGAGAGCTCAAAACCATAGGGCTGGGCTGCCTAAGAACATTAGAGCTCAGATAATGCTGCCATGTACCCAGGATGAAATATCAGACATGGAGCTGTAGGATTTAATATTGTCCCGTCCAGATGCTGTTCTTGCTTTGGTCTCTTTCCTTTTTGGTATGACCCCTCCCTTCCCTTTTGGAATGGCAATATTTATTCTGTAAGTATGCAAGTCTTTTGCTTTACAGATGCAAGTTTTTCTTGAGAACGTGGCAAATTGCTCAGCAGTAGAACACTTACCTGGTATGCGGAAGGCCATTGGTTCAATTTCCAGTCATGAAAATTGACTGAATAGTTGAATGTTTTTACCTCAAGTCTCAAGAAAGACACAACATCTTGGGCTTTTGAACACTGTTCCATGAAGGCTTTGGGGGTTTGAAATTAGATCAAATGCATTTTGCATTGTGAGACAGCCTTGAGAACATGAGAACTTTTGGTGTAAGGAGCAGAACGTGTGCTTTAAATCTGAAGTACTCAATACAGACTCACGATTTGATCGTGTTAGGCAGTGGTCTGCTACTTTGGGATGCTGTGAAACATTTATGGACCAGGACCTAGCTGGTGAAAGTGGACTTCCAAATACAGATCTTTTATGGTTGTACCCAACCCCCCCAACCTGATTCACCATCTGATCTGTTCCCCAGTCACTTATGATGATGCAATTAGTCTACCTCCTGCTCCCATGGCTGCTAACTGACATATTTTTCTAGCATTCCCTGCCATAGAAGAAGACTGGAACCTTCAGAATCCATTAGTGCAAATAAACCTTTCCTCATTTAGGTTGTTTCTGTCAAGTGTTGTGGTCATAGCAGCTGCAACACCACTGATACAGGGATCAATGGTTAGACACCATAATCTGGCATGGTAGTTGACTCTTGGGAGTATTTGAATGTTTGAGCACATGAACCTGAATGTTAGAAGTTGTTTGGAGAGACCAGCACTCTTGATAGATGCGATGAGTAGCCTCGAGTGGTTTTGTAGAGAGAAGAGACCTGGAGGAGATACAGGGGCAGAAACTGGAGTGAAACCTGGGCTTCAGTTAGACTATAGTGAAGGCTGTTTTTTATCACTTTCTGGAGTTGGCTGCCCTGTTCTCTGGGCTCTGTTATGGATCTCTGCACAAACATTTCAAGGTCATTCTTTTGCTTTGGAATAGTTGGGCTCCCTTCGTGGTACAACTCATTTTTCAAGGACAGATACTCTTGAGGCTTAATTTTCTTTATCTCAGGTTATACTCAATCCTAAACCTAGTGCTCGGTATACCATTACATTCAGTAACAGTTGGTTGAGTTAATGACTAAATGAATGACTGTATTTTGTATTAACAAATTAATCACATCTAATTTGAAACAATAGAAAAAGTCCAGTTTTCTTTTTAAGTAGGACCACCAATTTCTTTCTACAGCAACCATTTCAGAAGATACCTCGTTTGAGGACTCCTCCAGTCAGTCTAGTAAATTAGGAAGGAAAGAAGGAAGGACAGAAGGAAGGTGGGAAGGAAGAAAATCAGCAAGCAATCAAAATATACCTCCAGGTTTGTGCTTTCTTAGGATTTAAAACACAAAGGCTTTTTAAGTGTTATTTTTTTTTTTGTAACAGTGTCTGAGTTCAGTTTCCCAGCACCCACATAAAAACCAAGTTTGGTAGACTGAGTGGTCATAATCTCAGGTCTGGAGAAGCAGAGACAGGTGAATCCCTGAAGTTTGTTGGCCAGCTACCTTAGCAAGATTTAGTATGATATCCTGTCCGAAAAATAAGGAGGAGAGACATTGAAAAAGGCACCCTATAGAAATCTCTGATCTCTTCATGCATGTGCACATATGTGCATATATACCCACACATACTTTCACACACATCCCTACATATACACACACACAAACGACACAAGTGTTCTATTTTATCCTTTGATTAAATTTACTTATATATTAAAGACCATCATATATATACATATATATACAACACACATTATATATTCACATATACATAAACACTGTGAATTATGTTTTATATACAGTGTGTGTGTAGCATTGGAAAGAGAGACACAATCATGTCCCTTGACATTCAATGATGAACATATCTTGATTTATTTTGGAGGGATTCAAACAGCATGATATAAGTTTGCGTGTGGGGTGGCTCCAGAGACTGGGGCAATTAGTGAAAATAGGAATAGTTCTCGAGAAACTCGATGCAGAAAGAAGCGCTGTCCTGCCCGTTACTGTACATGCTTTGAGGCTGTGTACTGCAAGGTGGGCGATTGGCACTAACAGGAGCGCTAATATGATGTATTAAATGTCAGCTCGGCATCGCTGGGTGTGCATATCTTTCCTGTTGTACTGCCTGTTTATGCTTATTCAGCCCTTTGAATAATTTAACACATTTCATACTCTAAATTACTCTCAGCAATTTGATGGGGCTTCTGGCAGTTTACTTGAAACACTCAGTGTTAGGTCAACATAGGGTCTCAGCTTCTGCTAAATAGAAGTACTCGCTTTACTTAGGAAAACATAATTAGTTTTCTCTGTGGATCTCTTCAAAGGTGGGTGGGGTGGAAGAGCAGGCACGGAGGAAGCCAGTGCATGGGTTCATTTGGTTGTCAATCTGGAAGAGGCCAGAGATCCAAGAGTTAAAATTTTAATGGGGCAGGAGGCTGGCCTACGGGAGAGGAAACGTTGAAGGGCACAGAAAACAGCCTGGGTTGCTGTGCAAATGCATGCATTTGATAAATGACCCTCATTTAGTCAATACTGACCGTGTTGAGTTCCTTTCCTAATTTAATCCTCATGTAAATACTGGCTGCCCCAGTGCGGACTGGCCGCCACAGCGAGGACTGCGCGCTGCGACGCTAGCGACCTGTGCTGGTGAAGTGGCGCGGTTCTATGCCTGTTGGAATCCCCTCATTGCCTCCCTCTATCCTCAGACTGCCTGTGTGCACACTACTCATGGGGCCAAGTCCTTGTTTCTCCATGTTTGATTTCTTGTGGTTGTTTCCTTCATTTTTCTGGAGCTGCAGCTTCCGTGAGTCACAAAAACTGATGGTTTCCCCAGAGCTCAGACACGCTGGTTTCTTTAATAGTCTGAAGCACGATCTTTCCTGTCCACAGCCGCCGTAGAAGCGGCACTGCCTTTCACGCAAGATGAGCATTTTATAATTAAGACTGGACACCTTACCTTTGATGATGCATCACCTTGAGAGAAATCCTGCGTGTGTAATGACCCCAGCCAGCCAGTGTGGTGGCAAAGTGAGGACGCACGAGTCCAAGGGCTTGGCTCTTTGTGATGTGACAGCAGGACTCTGATTGACTGTCCCCTCTGGGTTGGAACTCTTCCACCACTCCCTAGATATGCTGAAAAAGCTTCTTGGGGATTTGAAGATTCTTACCCATACTGAGAGTCCATAATGAAGCCTTTGCTTATCATCCTTTCTTACCCCTTTTGAAATAGTCTAAGCCTGCATTGTAACCTTAGGTCAAAACTATTCGGGGTGGTGAAAACCTGTGATAAACACTTGCCTTTGAAGGTTAGAATGCCATCCACTTAAGAACATCAGATTAAAATCTTTAGTTAAAATTCTATACACAAAAATACTCACAACCCTCAGGAAGACCAAATGTGTGTGCATATGTGTGTACATGTATATACGGTACATGCATACATTAGTCCCCGGGGTTTATGTGCCTTAAACACATAAATAGAAACAGTTGTAGACTAAGCATATATATTTAATAAACATCGATTCAAACATTCTGCTTTTATATTGGTAAAACTGGCAGAACTTTAAATACAACTGTGTGGTTATCACTATGTATTGCAAGAGAAGTAGGCCATCCTCTATTTGAAAGTTCATGTTTTATTTCTAGTAAAGAAGGTATATTAGCCAAGGTTCTCTATTGGAACAGAACTGATAGAATGAACGTGTGTGTGTGTGTGTGTGTGTGTGTGTGTGTGTGTGTGTGTATAAAATGAAAGCTGGATTTGTGATACAGAGTTTAACCAAATACATACATGTACATACATACATATAAACATGCATGCATACACACACATATGTGTGTGTGTGTATATGTATATGTATATATATACATATATATATACATACATATATGTATGATTTATTAGAGTGGCTAACAGGTTGTGGTCAAGCTGGCCCAATAATGGTTGTCTACCAGCAGAAAGCATCACTGAAGGACATGATGAAGTCCCTGAAGAGCAGCACCATTTCCATCAAGCATGCACTTCCATAGCCTTCACTGTATTTTCTCATTAAACATTGTAAGCAGTGAGAACCTTTTCTTTGCGGGTCTGATCACTTTGTCCTTTAACAACACAGCTGTATGGCTTCCTACAAACATATATTTAATGTTTCCTTTCTCTTGACAAAAGTGTTACCTTGAAGGACAGCATCCACCTGGTCCATTACTTTCATTCGGAAAGGCAGCTGCATTTTCCCCACGAAGCATACCACCCCCACCAATACTGTTAGTGATGTCACACCGGGTTTCTAAAGTGAAAGGAAGTTTTGCTACTGCCTTAGTTTGATGCCATTTCTGCGATAAAACACTGAGACCAAAAGCAACTCAGGGGAGGCAAGGCTGTATTTGGTTAAAATGCCATATCACAAATCCAGCATTAAAGCATCAGGGCAGAAGCTTAACACAGGTGTCTGGATGTGAATTGATACAGAGACCATAGCAGAACGCTGCTTACTGGCTTGCTCCCCTAGCTTGCTTTCTTACACACCCCATGGCCACCTGCTCAGGGGTGGCATTGCCCACAGTGGGGCTGAGTTCCTTCACATCAGTCATTAGTCAATGAAATAGCATCCATATTTACCTTTATGGCTACCTTGGAGATTTGAATGAAAATGTCCCCTCATAGGTTCATATGTCTGAATGCTTGGTTTTGATGGTGTGGCCTTGTTGGAGATGGAGTGTCATTGGAGGTGCGCTTTAGGTTTTGAAAGCCCATCCCTAGCACCCCCTTCCTCCTCTGTCTCCAACTTGTGGATCAGATAGAACCTTTCAGCTACAGCTCCAAAATCATGACTGTTTGCCTGCCACCATGGTCCTCACCATAATGGTCATGGATTCACCATCTAAAACTTAATAAGCAAGCTCACCCCACCCCTCCTAGTTAAATGGAATTAAATGGATTCTTTTATAAATTGCCTTGGTCATGGTGTTTCTTTACAGCAATAAAAAAGTAACTAAGAGCAATCTGATGGGGACTTTTTCTCAATTGAGACTCCCTCTTACATGATGATCATAGCTTAGGTCAAGTTGACAAAGACAGACAAGCAAACAAACAGAAATCAACCAGCACTGTCAGTGTATCTGCCATCTCCATGAGTTATTTATTAACACCCCTTTCCCATTTCTGTGAAGCCAGCATTTAGCAGACACAGAACAAGTTAGTTTTACTAGGCATCTATGTCCTACTGCTTAGTTCAGAGCTAATAACATTTAGCAATGACCCCATGAAGTAAAGAGTAACTGCATCACCAATAAAAGTGATGGAGCAGTCAGCAAGGTTTCAACAAACATGTAGCCTTGTGTGCATGCATACCAGGCTCCCGAGTCTCCTGTTGACTGTGGTGGTGGATATGCCAGGCAAGACATGCATTCCTTGGAAGGCAACTGCCTCTGAATTCCGAAATCCGTGGCCAGGATACGGGGGGTATCAGAAGAGAGTCTCTCCTGACAGCTCTGGGCCAACGATCAACTTAACTGACAAGTTTGTTAAGAACATTTGATTGCCAGAATCCAGGTAGGAGGTGTTATTGTCCCCAAGTATCAGTTCCGTTTGAAAAGATTATTTTAACCCACAGACCAAAGTGTGTAAGACTGTTATACAGTTTTCCTATAAACAATAGATTTTCCAGGCCAATGCAATTTGCTGTCAATTGTGACCCAGTAGAAAAATCTCCGTCTGCTTTTCCTACTGTTTGTCCTGACTGCTGCTAATAAAGGCCCTTCTTAACCAGATCGCTGTGTGTCAGGGGCTTGTTGGGAAGGGGGAGGGAATAGGGGAACTGTCCAGAGCTGGTGCTCAGGAGTAGGTATGCTAGGTACAGGCACTAACAGTACCAAACTAAAGAGCTTCCTACTGCTAAGAACTAGGGCACCTGGTATTTTAATAATAACACCATCTTGAGTCATTTTCTTGAGGATCTGCAGCCAAAATAGGATAAAAGTGTATTGGAAATACCTTTGAAAAAAATAAGGTTTTGTACCATCAACATCCAAGGTATCTGGTGTCCTGGGAAGCTGGGGGTTCCACAGAGGCTGAGTTGAAAAATGTAAAATGTCAGGTAGACAAGCAAACACATACCTACAAGGGAAGAAAAATAAAACCAGACTTTATAAGAAGAAAAAACCATAAATATAACCATATAACAAAACCATAAAATTTCCAGAATACAAAGGGAACAAAACAGGAGAAATAACTTGACTTGGCTATGCAGATAGAAAGATATTTGATGCTCTGGGAAAGGCGAGCTCAGTCTCCTTCTGTGATGTTTGGAGTCGCTGGTCTCATCTTTGTGGCATATGGATGGAAAGTGGGCCTTTTCTCATTAGGTCTTTTAACATAGGGTCACTTTTGCTGTATTATGTTCTCTTTGCCATACAGCATTTTGTCCTCTATATACCACAGTGTGGTGGTGATTCACTTTTTCAGATACTTCCAAACTTATTGGGGGGCTAGAGAGATGACTCATCACTTAAAGAGTGCTCATACGCAGGGCCCACTGGCCTTTCGCAGGACATTCTTTTGGCAGTTTACAACCACCTGTAACTCCAGCTCCGGGGGATCAGATACTCTCTGGCCTCCACAGACACCATCAAGAAAGTGGACATACAGGTGTGTGTGTGTTTCAAGAAATAAAGGTGACCACTTTTACCTAAAAATAATACATTTTTTACCTAAGAAAAATGTATTATTTTATAGCAGTTTGCTCCAAATTGAAACATTCTTCTCCAGGAGGAGGGGTGAGGCTCATGAGAGGAAGGCAATAAACAAAACCTCACTGGTTTAGATCCCTGGAAGCTTGCCAGATGCTTGAAGGTCCATGCCTAGCTTTATTACAGAAAAACACCAGTGGGGTGGGGGATGGGGAGTCTGACCAGCTGAGCTGCAGATAGCAGATCCTTGAACTTGTGGGGCTGCCCACAAGTTGTGAAGAGCGCTGCGTACTTGTGACCTTCATGAGTCATCGCCCATGTTGGGCTGGACAATGGGTGGCACAGCTGCCGTTAACTCGCTTCTGCTTCTCTGAGTAATGCCTCATCCATACTCCTGCTAGTAACCCCAGTGAAAGTCTATTAGTCGGACTTGGATTCCATACTTGTTTTTGTCTGCTATAGGTTTCCTTTTTAGGGTAAGTAGATGTTATGTGTGTTGTGTGGCCCCAGAACACACAAGCACCATGCACACGTGTCGCTTTGAAACATGCACACTTTTGTGGGAAGATGGAATTGATAAAAACTAGGACCCTTAGTATCCAGTTCTGTCTGTCTTAAACCTTTATTTGCCATTTAAAACCATAAGATGTTAAGAAAGGAGGGCAAGACAGTGTGTCATGGGTGTCAGGGGTGGCAGAAGTGGCAAGTGGGTATTTGTAGAGGAAAACAAAGGAAACAAACTTGCCCTTTCTCCCAAACACCGACTGACCCTTCAGTGGGCAAAGACAGCTGCTAAGGTTTGGGTTTCAAATGCTTTGCCAACGCCCTTGTGGTACAGGTATGGTCACCAGCAATGGCACCACTAGGAGTAAAGGGCTGGGTGACATGAAGGTAGGACATTTTCGTATAATAAGGGATATTATGGTTGGGCCTTTCCTGGTTGCTTTTTGTTTCTGGTCTTTGGGAAATGGGCAGTTCTACTTAGTACACCTTCTGCTAGTATCTGCTGCCTTGATCAGGGCCCTGAGTAACATGCCGGACACACAATGTGCTATTAAAGCCACTGGAAGGAAAGATCATCCATTGTGCAGTCACAAATAGACACTATGACAACCAGTGTATTAACCTGGGATGAGAAGGTAGATAGAAAGGGACACCCAGGCAGAACACTCTGGCCTAAGTCACAGTTCTGATCCATCTCCTCCATGCCGGAACCAAATGTGTACATTCAAGGTCAAAATCTAGATTTTCATGTGAATTCTAATTTTTTTTAATGTTGACAGATAATTAAAGTACTTTTACATTACATAAATACATCCACTTGGGAACTGAACCATCATTTCCCCCATCAAATATCAGCTTTGATTTTAATCTTCAAGGATTCATGGGACACGTATTGGCTGTAATTATCTACGAGATTTCAGATTTATTTTCTTTACTGGGTATCATGAGGGCACAGGGACACCTTTACACTGGCAATTTCTGACTCTATATTTAGAAGATGAAATTAATTTTTCTGTTCCAAGTCATGTATCCAAGGGAGAGAAAAAAAAACTTTTTGTAAGATGAAAAATTTCAATTTCTTTCCTCCTAGGAGCAAATTAAGTGGAAAATATTAAGTAATTTTTTCCTAATCCCAATTCAGAAATTATTCTGAAGGAATCGATTTTTAAGACTTGATGAAAAGGTCCAGTTTGAATAATTCTAGAATTAACAGAAATAGAGAATATTCAAACTGAAAGGAAAAAAAACCTGAGTGATATTAAATCCTTTCTTTACCAGTGTGAGTAAATCGGGTTATTTCCCCTTATAGTGGCTCGTCATAAGCCAAGCCCTCCTTCCCCACAGCTGGAACTCGCTTTCTGACTGACAGAACCGCCTCAATTCACTGATACCCTTAAAATGTCAAAGGCACCTTTCTCAAACCCACGTTTCGACAGGCTGAAATGTAGTCTCTGATTAATATACTCAGACAGGAACCTCGTAGAGCCTGACATATGTCGATTCTAACAATTCTAGAGTCCCAGGTGGATTTTTCTGCACCCTTCAGAACCATCGTATGCTGCTCCCAAGCCCTTTGCCTGCTTCTCGAGGCTTTGAGCAGATCTTTGCTGCCCCTGAAGCAGAACTGCCTCTCTCTTCCCTGGGCCGCCCCAGTGACTCCATCTCACTGCATTTGTCCAGTTAGTAGAGTATACTTTCCTGGTCATGATGGAGCCTGGACTACTGCAGCCCAGCCAGGACAGGGACAGCACACTCACCTTGGGCTACTCCTCATCTTGTATTTGGGCCCAGCAGTGGGACACGGGATCGATCATCTGTATTTAGTTACAGTCCTATCACCTTTCTGGCTGAAAGCAAGGGGAGCCAGATTACTTGAAAACCTTTCTGTAGCATCTCAAAGCCCCTCTCAACCCTCCCATTTTTGCTTTCCTCGTGTCTTCTTGTCTTTCCTGGACATCTTGACTTGCCTTTCTGTCTCTGTGACTTATTAAATCTCTGGTCCCTTCATCTTCTGTACTAATAGATACAGCCTTATGATTATCATTTCTTTGTCATGTGCCTATATCTGAGTTTCACCCACAGCAGGTTTCCCATCATTCTGAATCCCCCAGCCCTCTCTCTGACATCTCTGATATGCTTTCATCTCTCTGGGCCATGGGAAAGAAGTGAATTAGCTCAAGTTGTGTTGCCACTTGCTACGCAAGTGCCTCATCATATCTTGTGTTCCAGGTCATGTTGTTTAGAGTTAGGAGGCCTTAAGACACAGGTTTCTCTAATTACCACTCTCTGATTGCCCTGTTTGGCTCTGCTGGTAAGATCTAGATCTACCTCTTTACAGAATCTCATGCTTTATGAACACCCTCCCTCCCCCAGGGTGTGCTGATGTCCTCTGATGAAACCAGAGGCACATCACCGGCATTTTCTACACCAGGTCAATTTCTTTGATGGTATTTTTATCATGGTGCTGTGACCTTTGTAGCATTCATTGAATGTGATGTACTGAAGGCTCTCAAAATCATCATTCTGAGCCTGCAGAAGAACTTTTATATCAGACCCTGGTTAAGTTCTGGAGATGGGACTACATCCTGTTTACACCAAGAAGTCAATTGAATAGAATCATCCGCTGGCCTTGGGTCTTGAGACAAGTGGGCTGAGAGAGTGGAGGAAGGGACTTTATCTTTACCTCTGTAAAGACTTTCAGAATGTTTTCTGTTGATGTATGCATGTCTGTGATGTTGCACATGTGCACATGTGTATATCTTTGTTCACAGCTATGTGGATAAGCATGTGTATATGATGTGGGAGTGTCATATATCAATCTGTTGATTTCATTGGTTAAGTAATAAACAAACTGCTTGGGCTCATAGCTTAGAACATAGGTGGGT
>NC_022023.1:21482048-21484262 GCF_000317375.1 Microtus ochrogaster
GGGCGGCCGGGTGCCGGGACGCAGCCCGCCGCTCCTATTACTACATGTATACATGGACATACAAAGGTCAGAGGTTGATATCTCTATGTGTTGTTCTTGACCACAACCCAACATATTTGTTGAGATAAGGTCTTTCCCTTAAATCTAGAGCCCTCCAATTTAGCTAATTCAGGTAGGTAGCTAGCCCTGGAGATGGCCTGTGTCCATTTCCAAAGTGACAGATTGCAGTCTGGCCACCATGCCTATATGACGTTTGTATAGGTGCTGGGGATTCAGACTATGCTCACTGATCTGTATGTTCAAGACAGATGCTCCACTGCCTGAGCCCTATCATTTCCTTAGCCCTCTCCTCAGGTTGCTTCTGAAGCATTTCCTCTAGAAGCAATGTTCCAATCTTTGGTTTGAGATTTTGGTATGTTAGTTCTTAGGATGATTGATGTAATATTATTTTTCATCTTTTATTTAGTCTGAAGATATTTATGCTGGTTCCTTGATTGTCACGTATGACATACATAGTGTATCTTCATCATATGATAAGCACTCTTTGGTCATTAATCCATTGACAGAGATGGGGAAGATTTTTGGTATGAACTGGATTGACTGACTCACAAGTCTGATGAATGAAAAAGAGGAATTCATTGTAGTCAGAATCTTGAAAATTATCGACTGAATTTTTTTTCCCACAATAATCAATGATCACGTGGGTGATTCCCAACAGTAAACAATGGATCTCTGGAAAGCATGAAAAGCCCCACTAGTTAGTTACCCATGTTTCCAGTGATATCCCCTAGTTTGGAAAGTCCCATGAAATGCCACTGATGAGGAGGAATTCTTCCACAGGCAGATAGCAAAGAGGAGCGTTGTTTTTCTGTTCTGATATCGAATATGTAAATTTACCTAAACCACTTAGGAAGACTGAAGCATTAGCAAAGAATTTCAACCTGTGGCATCCCCCAGGTACCCAGTGTTGAAGGGAATCAGAAGCCTAACTAGCATGGTCTGGCATATCTGTTCTCACTTTCATCAACTAAGAATAGCTTTTATTTGGTTTATATATGTGTTTTGACCACTTCAAGTTAGTGACGAATCCCACTCTTTAGAGTTCACAGATGTGGAGTCTAGTCCTTTCACCAGCTGCCATTTCTACCATAGCATGAATGTCCTCCACTCATAGATCACCAATACTGCTGGACACTCATGACAGAAGATATAACAGGAAGAGTCAGGATTTGGGTTATAGAGAAGAGCAGATATGAAATCCACAGCCATCCCCAATTCCAAACACCCCCAGCTTCTGTTTGATGTTTGGGGTATATGCTCATTGATAGTAACAGTCAGAGCTCCATGGAGATCAGATCTGGGTTTGCACTAGAAAGACTACGAAACTTGACCACTCATCTGGCTTTCTTTAGATGAACATGTTATTGTTACAAGAATATTATTAGCATTCCCAGAGTTGTAACAAACCAAACAAAAGCATTGTGAGCCTTATTAGAATAAAAGGCTACATTAATTTTTTTATTCATGATTGACTGGATGTTTTCCTCTAAGACACATATTGATATTTGTGATAGTGCAGTTATCTATCAATACAAGAGAGCATCTGTTGTACAGATGCCTATCTCTATGACTGTATGAACTGTGTAAACTGAATGTAGGGACATGTCAGCTTAGGTTCTGATTCAGGGTTGGCATAAATCTGCTATGTGCTTTTGACAAACCGCCTTCCCTCCTTGACCTCAGTGTCTGCATGAAGTGATTTAGGCAACCTACGCGTCTCCATTTGTACAGTCTCGTATTCTAGGTTTTTTTTTTTTTGGAATAGATTATGGGAAGTAAACTGAGTTATGAAGATGACAGCATCACCAAAGGAAAAAAATGCATGCGTTCTAAGTTTGTAGTACGAGTTATGGAGTACTGAGGATCACTGCATTCTCACGTAGCATTGTCTTTTTTGTATGGCAGAGCGTCTTCCTTTATAATCATAATCATGCTCATTCCCATTCAAAGAGCTTTTCCCCCAGATCCCATTCAAAGATGGCTAACTGACTCAGTACATAAAGGATCTTGTCGTCAAGACTGACAAGCTCAGTTCAGTCTGATCCTCACAAAGTAGGGAATACCTGACCTGATTTCTGAAAGTTGTCCTCTGATCTCCATATATATGCTGTGGTGCATGAAGCGCTCTCTCTCTCTCTCTCTCTCTCTCTCTCT
>NC_022023.1:21484362-21514102 GCF_000317375.1 Microtus ochrogaster
ACACACACACACACACACACACACACACACACACACACACACACACACACAGACACACACACACTCCAAACATACACACCAAAAACCCACAACTTAATAAATGAAATCCAATAATAAGATCTCATTGCACCCTTAAAATGTATGCCAACTGCAAAAAAGCATGTACTAGCTAACAATAAGAATGGTTTCTGTGGTTTTCAGTGAATATTTATAAGCTCAAAACATGAAAAATTGTCCAAGACAGTAGTAACTTTTTGTGTAGAACAAATAGCCTGTTACCTGTGCTGTGTGAACAGAGAAACTTAAGGATTCTTTAAAATGATTGCTATGTAAAAGCTAGGACCCTCAAACTAGAATGTTATTTATTTATTAAAAATAACATAAATTAAACAACTCTGTACTTCTTGACTATTTGCATGCTAAATATATTTATATTTAGGTACTACTGCAGATAAAAAGGATATTGTATGTGCAAATATCCCCAGCCAATGTTGACAAATAGTTGGAGAACTGAGTGTATAAACTCCAGTCTCATCAGGCATGCTTCATTAATTTGAGTCCAAGCCATTAGGTCTATTAGATCCCACTTTCAGTGGTAGAGGAACATTAGTGCACATAAATGAGCGCTTTTCATACCAAGGGGACATATAGCTGTAATTCATTTAACAAACTTGCTATAACCTTAATCGTATGAGTCCTCCTACTCTTTATCATAGCCGTCCTGGCAAGTCAAGTACTTGCATTTTTGTGACCACAGTGTTTATCTTTGAGGTTAACCACAAAATGCAAACACTAATAAAGTCGAAAGCCTTTGCAAAGGCTACTCTATCTTGTGCAATACCACATGTAAAACAGGCTTTTCCTTCTTGGGGCATTCTTCACTTGCAAGACAAAATGTCAATGTACCGCTTGCTAGACTCAGGACTCGTCGAATCAAATTGTGGTCTGTTTTCAAATCGCATGGAATGTGTTTACATTTATTTGTTCTTTCTGTCTGTCTGCCTCTCTGTCTGTGTGTGTGTGTGTGTGTGTGTGTGTGTATGTACACATGCACTTGTCACAATGCACATAATGGAAGTCAGAGGACAACTTGCAGGGGCCAATTTTTCTCCTCCCAATATGTGGATTCTGGCGGGAGGCGGGCACACTCAGGACACTTTCTTTGGGAACAGTATATTTACCTGTGCGCCATCTCACCTGCTATTCCCTGAAATTCTAAAGTGCTTTTGTGTTGGAAATTTTCGAAACTAAGAAAGACAAGAGTTTAAAAACAAACGTACCTACTAAACACGATTGAAGTAATAACTTCCTGCTGAAAACCATGGCTTTCCAGCCAGGTGGTTTGAAATCCTTTCCCATCCCGTATCCCCTTTAGTCACTTTGGACTTTTGTGGTCCTCAGTCACCTTATGCATAAAGTGGAGAAAATAGCAATCTCTACAAGGATGGATTAAGAGAATACATGCAACGCGACAAAAATATTTCCTTGGACATAGTGAGCGGGCAATGAATACTATTGATTAATATTTTCTCTTTCCAAAACATTAAAACTACTCTTTTCATTAAAGAGTTTTTGAGATTTTTTTTAAAGCAAAAAGGTCAAACTATAGTAAAAATTGAAAAATTGCCAAAACAGTAGCTACTAAGGAAATTCAAAAGAGCACATATTTAAGTGCTCTAACTCATAAATTCCAGAGCTGATCTTGGAGCCATTGACAGACACATCTCCTCAGGATTCTAAATTCTAACTGCAATTGATTGTGAATAAGCTCAATAATGTATAGCATTAGGGAAAAAGAGAAGAGGGAGTTACAGCATGTATCTGGTAAAATATTCCGGTAAAATCAGCAAAGAATCCTATGTATAGTCCCAGAAAGTGTGTATCAAGGAAAAGATAAATGACAAAAAAGTGATTACAGAAGAAAATGTCTAAAACTCTCCAGAATGTGGTGCTGAGCACAGCTGAGGCCAAATGTAGCAAATTTTGCTATCCTAGGAGCAAAGAATTCCTTTATCAAATTCATATAAGTAATTTTATATAATATATTTGTAATTTGTATAATATATTTGTAATTATATAATATATTTGTAATTATATTTAGGCAATGAATTTATATAATAAATCACTATATTAAATATCTGGTGGGAGAGATGGAATAAATGCCTGCAAATTCATTTCTACTGCATTAGCTCAACTTGGCAGCTAAAATAATGCATACCTTTTTTATCTCACCATTGATATGGTTACAAATGTCCTAAATTAAATATTAATAAGATTGAGTTGAATTGAGAGATGTTTCAACATTAAGAAAGCTATTAAAATAATTTATTGCACTATAGGTAAGAGGGGAAAAAAAAGCTATGATCCTCACAAAGAATTTTGCAATCCATTTGATAAAGCCTAATACTCATAACTCATAAAATTAGCCATGCTGAATACCGACATGCGTCTTGATGTTGTAGAATGATCTGAAACCTACCACAAAGGCTCCAGATGTTGATTAATCCTGGACGTATTCCCAATAGCACATTAGTGGATCTACTTTTGTCAATACTGAATAATGTCTGGAAAAAAAATCATCAAAATTAAAACATGCGCAGTAATAAATATTTTTCACACCAAGAAACAAACATTGACATTGTGTGGAACTTGTATTAAGAAGAATAAAAGTTCACTGTTCTAGGTTAATAAATGGCCATTATTTTCCCTATTTAAAATATTCCTCAATGGAGAAATGTCCAAGAAAACTCAAGCCATAATAATTAAGATCAACAAAATAATTGCTTCTAGGGTTATTCACAAATCCTATTGATTACAAAATGCCAAAGGAAAAAAATGGAAGATACTCTGTGCCCACTATAATTCCCAAGTCCCAGTCTCAGGCCTCCATCTTTGGAGGCCCCATCCCTGGTCCTCAGGAGTGTCAAGATGAGACCGCCAAAATCTTGACCACGCCCTCAGTCTATTTAAACTGCTTCCCTGGAAAGTTTCCTCATGGTCTCTTCCCCTCCCCTGTGGTTGCGTTTGTGGCTTCCTGGTTCCCCCTCAGGACCACCTGAGAGTGCAGGAATCCCTGGATATTTCTTATTTTGGCTTGTTGTGATTTGGTTTGATTGGGATTTTTGCGTTGGTAGAGAGCTCGAGTTAGGAAAAATTCCTAACACCCATGGCAACCCAAAATTCCACCCATCATTAATAGGTGAAATTCCAGACATGTCTCTAGATTCCTTGTCTGGAGGGTCATTTGCTTAGGAGGTAAAGTGAATGAGTAGAGTCTGGCTTTGGACTTTCATAACTTACCTAACCTATATTTTGCTTTCCTGGGCAATAAAATTGCAATGACTTCTCCATGGCAGAAATGTATGATATAAGAAAACAAACACGTAATACTACTAGGAGAGTTTTATGAAGTCGATCAACATCTTAAATGCTTATAGAAGAACAAAGATAACAAGAACAGTAGAAACATTTGAAGGCTTTACGGGTGAAGAGAGCAAAAGAATTCCCACAATCCAATGCCAAGTTTTTTTACAAAGTTCTCAGATGAAAAAATCTATACTGCTTTGAGATGCTAGTTCAAGCTGGTAGGTCATCAGATTAGTGGCCTAGGCTAGCGCATGGTGTCATTATGCCTTTGTATAATAACTGGGTTGGTAGAATTTGCTCCAAGGTGGGATTCACACAGATGAAGTAGGAATTGGCATTTCCATTATACTGACAGACATATAATGCATCCATTCCCAGTGAAGCCCTGATTAGCGGAGTCAGATGAAGCCGAGTGTGGGCAGGACATGTGCTGTAGCTGCACTGCTTCTAGGTCTCTTAACAGAGACATTTGAAATCACAAACATCCACTTAAGACTTTTGAAGCTCTTCCATATGGCAGCTTCATTGCCCAGAGCAAGGAGACAAACCATGAGCTTTGCCTTCTCCTTATAGTGGCAATTTCTAGCATTTGGGCAAGGTGATACATTATTACTTTGGAACCCATTTTAGGACACTACTAGCAGGGAGAAATATGAAAGGCTATTTCTAAAAGTTTAACAGCAACATTGTGTAATTAGTATAATTACAGTTCATTAAATTCTGAGTTCCTGGTGTGTGAGCATGGATGGTATTTACATAACTTGCAAATAATAACAGATTTTTTTTAAAGTAGAAGTTTCTTTATATTGAGCATAACTAATAGCTTCTAATATAAGATAAATTATTTCCTTTTGGTCTGACCCAAGAAAACATTGGAGAAGATGTCTCCAATGTGGACAACTTGGGAGTTGGCTCTGGTAAAAGTCTATTTGTCAGAGCACTTCTGTTGCTGGAGAATAGGAAGGATCCAGAAACTGAGAGCAGATCTGCAGGGGATCGTTTCCATGTTAGCTAAGCATCTTCCCTTAATGAAGGCATACATGTGAAAGTCTTGCTACTTATATTGTTGCCTTGTTTATAAGTCATTGAATAATTCACTAAATTAATAATTTTGGAATGAGATCATCTGGAATTTTTTTTTTTTTTTGGTTTTTTGAGACAGGGTTTCTCTGTGGTTTGGAGCCTGTCCTGGAACTAGCTCTTGTAGACCAGGCTGGTCTCGAACTCACAGAGATCCGCCTGCCTCTGCCTCCCAAGTGCTGGGATTAAAGGCGTGAGCCACCACCACCCGGCCATCTGGAATATTTTTGTGGGTCTTTAATGTAAACATAAACATCTTTATAGGAAACACACAAAGTAGCTCACAGTGCAGAGAAGGCCACGTGACGATGATAATGTTCGGATTAATTTGAACACAAAATCTAAGCAAAGAAACAGTCAACAAACAGGAAGAGTATCTTCTACCCAGGGACATGAACACAGGCTGGGTAGATATCTCTTGTTCAAATGATTGGCATCCAGTTATATATTCAGAATGTAACTGTGCTGTTGTAAGCCACCCAGTTAGTGGTGATTCCTTACAGTAGCCATGGAAACTATATGATCGGGCAGAAAGAGTACTGAAAGTGTACTTGGAGAGAGGTGTTGAAACTCCAAAAGGTGGCAGCTGAGCCAAAGACGTCTTCTGTCCCACCCTACATCGCTTCTTTTGGAAGAAATAACTTTTGGAGGAAGGGAATTCTGCCCCCCACCCCGTGTTTCAGCTTCTTCTCCTGCAATTGGGATAACAATGTCTAATGAAAGCACCTAAGGGGAAAAGGTGTATTTGGGCTCTGAGTTCAAGGATACTGTGTCTCCTGGTGGGAACACCAAAGCAGTGTGAACTGGAAGCAGCGCGTGACCCCAGAGAGTGGTGAGCCCTTGCCAGTGCTCAGCTGGCTTCCTCCGTTGGATGCAGCCCAGGATCCCTTGCCCTGGGAGTGGTCCTCTCCACAATTGAGATGGGTCTTCACACATTAATGTAATCAAGATAATTTCCCGCAGATACGTTCGAGGCCTGTCTTCCACGGGATCGAGATTTTTCTCAAGTTGGCAAGGAACACACCAACCACCAGAAGGCTTCATTCAAGGGAGGGGAAGGCACCTCAGAGCACCTGGTCGCGGTGAGTAGCCTACCCCTGCCCAGCTGAGGGCCCTCCAGATTTCACCAGATCAACCTATGTGTGTACAAATGTCTTGAGGGAAACTGACCTGACAGGAAAATAGTTGCTGGTGGAGCCTAAATAGTTGGCTAGGAGGGTGGCCTCCGGACGCCTGTGACTTGCAGCACAGATATTTTATTTACTTTGATTTTACTTGATGTGTCCTTATTTGTGCGCCTTCTGGCCAAAGTAGCAAATGGGCTGTAGAAGAGAAAGTCTTAGACTGATTCTGAGCGTGTGTATCAGTGTGTACAGAAGAGGAAGAATCAACGAAAATTCCAACACAGAATTAGTGCAGCGAGATCCTATGTCAGTCCCCAAACCAAGATGAACCAGGTATAATACATTTCAACACTTAGTTAAAATCAAATTTATTCTTTTATACTCATAATCCCCTGGACTGTGGGATACTTAAATACTATACTCTTATCTTTCCCACAAGACTGGAGTAAGGTCACATTTCTAGAATTTTTTTGGAATATCATGTCAGTGAAATTTTACTGCTTACTTTTCTGCCAGTTTCTTGAAAGTAATAGATTTTGGCATTGGCCTCGTAACTTTGAAATCCAGATCTGGGTTCACAAACATCATTAATGTCCAGCCATCCCTACCTCCGTTCCTAGGGCATGGGTGTGCAGTGACTCATGGCCAGGAGCACAGGTGAAATGGACCTGTTCCTGTCTGTTTGTCGCTGCTTCTCCCTTGTTAAGAGGACATCGGTGGATGCCAGGGAGCCAGGCTGTAACTTGTCTTCCACTGATCTGGAGAGAGCTCACCTAGCAGAAGCTGCTGGGTCAGATTATCTTCGAAGAGGCATGGTCTGCTGACAGTGACAATTATAAAGTCGGGAGCTTGGAAGAACTTGACGGCGTCATGCCGTCCTTACCAATTCAATTATATGCTGAAGAGTAAAAGCCTCAGACACATTCTGATGCTGAAATTATAAACAGGAAATGCCCCTCTTCTCAATCTCCCCACATGTTTAAAAGTTCAACTGGACATGATGCTTAAAAAATCTAGAGGCACTATTATGGGTTTCTTTTAGGGATAATTGAGTCCCTAAAACAGCATATGTATGTGTATATGTACGCACAAACATACATATATATTACACACACTCAATACATATATATGTATGTGTGTATATGAATTTATTAGAGTGGCTTACAGACTGTGGTTTGGATAGTTCAATGGAGGCTGTCTTATAATGGAAAGGGTAAGAATCCAGTAGTTTTTCAGTCCATGAGGTTGGAACGCCTGCAGTTCTTATCTAGTGCTGGAGTCTAGGTGGATAACTACAGCTCTGTTACTTTTTCAGTCAGTGTTGAAATCCTAAAGATTTAATATCAGTCACAACAATAGTGTAGACAAACTTTCAGAGAGAGTGAGAGCAAGCAGGTAAAAAAAAGCAAAGTGTCTTTCCTTCAGGTTGCTTTATGTTGGCTGCCCTCAGAATGTATGGGCAGATCGAGGGCAGGTTCTCCTACCTTTGAATTCCCTATTAAGAGCTAGTTCTAGGACAGGCTCCAAAACCACAGAGAAACCCTGTCTCAAAAAAAAAAGAAAGAAAGAAAGAAAGAAAGAAAGAAAGAAAGAAAGAAAGAAAAGACTATCCCTTACAGGAGTGCCCAGGAGCTTGGTGCTTAGTTGATTTTAGATGTAGTCAAGCTGACAACTGGGATTAGACATCATCGTTACAGTTAGGGAAATTCTAGGGCCTTCATCATAGACACAATCCTGCTTAGCATGTTTCTTGTTCTTTTCATTCCAATTAAAGCACCGAGATGAAATCTCTCTCCTCAGGGGAAGCCATTTACTGAATGTCTCTGCTGGTGACTTGTTTCAAAGCCCCATCATAAATGTCTTCTTCATTCCCTGAACTTCCTGTTTTCTTAGTTTTGTTAACTTGACATCATGTATCCAGAGTCTCAAAGTTTTGCTTGAAAACGTCTACCCCAACCCCTTTTCATTATCTTTGTGCATTTCAAATGCATTTCAAATGACTGCATTCATTAGCTGAAAAGCAATGTTTTCCACACGTAAACATAAAGCTTATAGTCATTCCCTTTCATGCCATGACTAAATAACAGGAAATGCATAAATGAGAGCAGATTTATTTTGACCAAGAGTTTGAAGGTGAAGTCCATCATAGCCAGGGAGGCGTGGCAGCCAAGTGTGAAACTGCTTGCTCATATCTTGGTGGTCCACTGAGAAGCATTGACTTCAGAGATGAACCAAGTCTAGGATTCAAGCTATAACTGCTGTGCCTACACTTCCTGTGTCTGTGTGCTAGGTAGCATGCCCAAGAATATCCACAACTTCCAGAGAGTGCCACAAACTAGGGATGAGCTATTCAAATACGAGGACCCGTGGGGGATATTTTTTGTTCCAACTAGAAAATGCCCGAGTAAAACTTTCACAAAGTAGACCCCACTTCTTGTGGTATGCATTACTAATGTTCTATTTTGTTCTAGCCCCTAATTTAGTAGTCCATCTTGGTAACTTTTTATTCTGTTCCACTCTTAGCCTTCTCTGAGTGGCTGTGAGGCTAGACCCAAATTGATTTCACAGCCCACTAATGGCTTGCAACCTGCAATTTGCAAAGCACAACCAAATGGAACCACAAAAATGAGGCGAACACAGACATAAATGTAAAACCTTTGCTGAAAGGAGTAGAGTATGGTAGATCCTTATTGATAACTGTACTTTAGCGGTAGTCCTTTCCTCTTGCGTTTCAGTTTCAAATTATTCTCCCTTGACCAGCTTCCTTTCACTTCCGGGAAGCCATTGCCTGCCCATCTATGCAAATGCCCACACTGCCACTTCCAATCTCACCCCTGCTTTCTTGGCACTGCCCACACCCTGAAGGCTCTCTGTGCAGACCTGTGATGCCTCACCTGTGCATCTTCTGCAGCTTCTAGAAGGACCCTTAAGCAGGCAACGTTTAGCCAAGGTACTTGTAAGTGTTGGTTGAGAACATTGGGCTACTCCTCATACATTGCTTTCAGTGATGCAGGATAAACTAGCATGATTGTTCTGAGTGTGTGTGTGTGTGTGTGTGTGTGTGTGTGTGTGTGTGTGTGTGTGTTATGCATGTGTGTGCATATACGTATGCACCTATGCATGCTTGTGAGGAGACCAGGGGAAACTTCAGCTGCCTCATCACTTCTTGCCTTGTTTCCTTGGCTGAGTCTCTCTGCACATGGAGCAGGCTGGCCTGCAACACCTGACTATCTATTCTCTTATCTCTACCACCGCCAACCAGTACTAGAGTTACAAGCACTACTTGTGGCTCTACCTGGCTCTTATGTGAATATTGAATATCTGAACACACACAGCTATGCTTATGCTGAAGGATTTTTTGCTCACTGAGCCATGTTTCCAACCTATTTTATTTTATTGATCTAAGATTCCCAATTCTAAAAGGACAAATTTTCTGACCCTGGGTCCCAAAGTTACTGAATAAGAGCTGCCTTTTCCCAAGTCTATTTCTCTTATTGATTAAATATCTACACATATAAAACATTTTTTTAAAAAAACATTTCCAATAAATTCATTCTACATCTGAATACCATGGTACCTGGAAGGCAAGAGCTTAGACACGCATGGAGAGAAGGCATACAATAAAGTCAGATAACATCAATACACACAGGGCTAAGCAGTTAGGAAAAACTTTCTCCAGCCCCCGCTGCCAGCATGTGGTGATTTCAGGCTGCACACATAAAGAGCCTTGATCTGCAGAGTGTCTTATTTATGTCACCATGAAAATAATGTGAAGAAGCATCTTTTCACATAATACAAATATTGGCATCTTAAACTTTATCATGATTTTGAACATTTTCAAAGGGTATCATTCTGACAAGTTTTTACATAAATGGTTAGATCACACTTTAAAATAAATCCAACAGGGTCTAAATTCCACCATACCTTAAAACTTGCTCGCATATCCCAATAGACACATGTACATAAATAAATTCATTTCAAGATTTTTTTCACATTTCTTGGAGTTACATTTCAACTTCTTCACAGATTGGTAGCCTAATTAAATTAATTACATGAGAATCTCAATAAGTCTCCCTGCTTTATATAGCCACAACAGATACAGTATGGATGCTTACAGAAAATATTTAATGTTTTATTTTCTATAATTGTAAACATTAAAATGCATATTCATCTTGAGGTATCAATTACATTATTAGCATACAGTGTGTAAACAGCAAAGACTCTGAGTTCTAACCATGATTAAAATGAATGTAATTCATTTCCTGATAGCAAAAATGTTACCCAACTTTTCTCTTGGCATATTTAAAGGCAAAAATTAGTTTGTTTAAAATCTATCAATTTTCTTTCTTTGTTTATTTCTTTCTTCCTTTCTTTCCTTCTTTTTTTTTTCTGAGACAGGGTTTCTCTGGATATCCCTGCTGTCATAGACCAGACTGGCCTCAAACTTAGGAATCTATCTGCTCTTTCTCCAAAGTGCTGGAATTAAATCCATTGTGCCACCATGCCTGGCTGGAACCCATCAATTATTTTTCAAAACCAGGGTGTGGAAAATATTAAACATTTTATAGAATTAAATAAAATAGCCATTGGCAGTAATTTATATGAATGTTTAATGGTAATTGTTAAAATTAGATTTCGATAACTTTTTTAATAACATAGAATATAAAATATATCACTCATGTACATATCATAGACACACACATACATGCATATCACATCTACCACACACACACACACACACACACACACACACACACCACATCACATCTACAAATACATCAACTACACACACACCACTTTGCATGGGCATCACATACAAAACCATCACACTCAGACACAAGAATCTGTAAAAAGAAGAGAGAGAGAGAGAGAGAGAGAGAGAGAGAGAGAGAGAGAGAGAGAAACAATTCTAAATCCTTCTCCAAGATCTTGCTAACATTCTCTTCCCTGCATTTCCTAACGTACTTTGACAATTTCCAAGAAATGGGATACTTCCAAATCTATACAAAAACTTCAGAGGTTTGAAGCCATTTCAAATGGCTATTTGTATAGAAGGACCTTGATTCTAGGGTTCTGACAACTTTGTTATCATTCTGAGGATGCTTTTCTTTACTTGACACCCAAAGTTTTCTTAAGGCAGTAGACCACACAAAGTCTTTGGAAAGTCGAGGTGAGCATTTTCCAAGTAAAGGAGAATGGGTGAAACCAACATAAGCATTTTTATACAAATCCCTCCTGAAAGACCCCATGGAAGAGAAATACATTGAGATTGTCCTTCAAGTCTATCCCAAACCACGTACCTTTTAGAAAGCTGTTATAACATCCACATTTATTCAGGAAACGTGGCTTAAAACCAAAGCTCCAAACAGAAGATTTTGGGGGACGAGGAATGAATAACTGGTTTGGAATAAAGTTTTTTACTACATTACAGAGTTAGGGAAAACTCTGAAAATGTACATTTATGTGTTAAATATCAGCCCTTAGTGTGGAAAGCTGTACTGGAGCTCCAAGGGGATCTCTGACATTGCATAATTGTGCATGCATGTGCTCAACTTTATGAGCATGCAGCCATGCCATTCATCAGATTCCAAAGAACTCCGTGGTCCCCAAAGAAGCATCGAACTGATTTGCTGCTCTTTCTCTGCTTGCTGTGGAAACTCCAGGGGCTGACTTTTTACAAAGTAAAATATAAAGGAAGAGCGAATCAGGATATCAATATTCAAATAGTGAAGGTGGGCTAAGTAGGCTAACAAAAGCATTAAGGAAATAAAGTTGTGTTGGAGTCTAAATGCAAAGCGGTTGCTAACACGATGGGTTTCGTGGGGGAATTTCAAGCAAGAACGTGCCTTAGAAGATGCAGATATAGCAACACAGCGTGATGTTTTTCTTCAGGGCAATGTCTTGGCTCCTTCCCTGGAGAAATCCTCAAGCCTGTAGTTGAAGATCCGGGAAGCGTGCTTCCTATAGCTATGCATGGTGGGTAACCGTCTTCTGTGCACTTCACACACAAAGCAAACGTCAGTTAGAAACCTTGAGTAAGCTGACCAAGGTCTTAGAATCCACAAGTAGGGGGTATGAGGATAGAGCCCTCAAATGTGTCATTCTCTACACCCTTTCTCCTTTAGTGAGATAACCACACTGAATGAAGCAGCAGCTCCCATCGGAAACAAACGCTAGCGATGTTGTGAAAATTGGAAAACCTGGCCTACGGGACAAGTAGAAGCACGTTCTTCAACCCAGAATTCCGACCGCTGTTTCTCTGCGTGCATCACCCCCCATTGCCCTCACCTCCCGTATTTCCTTTGCTTCTTGTACCTGTCAAGCGTCCTTCAAACCAAAGGGGCTGTCTCGCATTGGTTCACTTATTTCAACATGACGGCTGTGTCTCTAAAGAAGATCTATTTGACATCAGCGAGCTTTCCCTCCTTGAGTCTCTCTTCCACTTTGAGTTATATTTCACATTTATTCCCCTTTCTGCCACAGTATATTGTATCTCCCCCAATTTCTCCTTTGCTCTTTAGACATTTCCACCCGGAGAGTGCGGTCTCTTCAGTCTCTCACTTGGCTTGTTTTTGACTTCTCTGAAAGCTGTCAAGGGTGGGGAGAATTTCCCTCCTAAAATTTCAGCTCATTGGCTCCCGGCATGCTTCACCATGTACAGCCAATGAAAATGGCATTCAGATGTCTCTAAAATCATTTTGTCTTCTGAAGTTAATGTAAGATGTGAATGTCAATTACAAGATGATTCTCTCTCTCTCTCTCTCTCTCTCTCTCTCTCTCTCTCTCTCTCTCTCTCAGCTAGCTTGCCCACAGCATTGATTTGGATGAGCATGATTCCTAAATTAAATTAATTCAGCTTCACTCAGGGTAGGTGACCCTAACACACTACATGCTGAGTGTCCTGAAACTTTCCAGTTCGTAATGTCTCTCACCTAGAATATGTCCACAAAGTTATGGCACCATGCTGCCTTGTATGATCAAATTGGGTTCTAATCATATAATTAAGCTTCGCATTTGCAACTCTGCTTTTTATACTTATTTTGTGCCACATGTCACACACTTGGGGATTCTAAATATAATCAAAAGCTATAATATGTATATAGACCACACAGTTGCAATTTGGCACAAGTGTTAAATGCCTCTTGTGAGACTCGAGTCTGCTAACTGAATACCAAGCTTCTTGAAGACAGGGTCCTTACCTAATGCATATTCATATCCGTAGTACTTAGCAGGAGAGTTATCACCGCAGAGATGCTTGTGAGCTGAAGGAAGAGATGCAGATTGCGTTGTACAAGTTAAAATACGACTCCTGGCATAATCTATACGGTATGTGCTTTCACGGTGATAAGGGCTCACTTATACTGGCTTATCTCCCCCTCTTCTCCTCTCTCATTGGCTGGCTAAGCTTCTGGTTTCACTGGGGAAAAGACCCCAACAGAGTGCCATACACAGGGACATAGGTGCTGCTGCTTCGTGTGTGTGTGTGTGTGTGTGTGTGTGTGTGAGCACGAACATACACACATGCACTTGTGTGCACACACGCATGTGGTGTAGGGTATGCATGTGTGTGGGTATGCTTGTCTATGCACGTGAATGTGCAGGCTGGGATGTTTTCATCAATCACTTTCCTACTTTACCAGTTTATTTATTGAGAAAAGATTCATTTATTGAACCTGGAGTTTGCCACTTTGGTTAGACAAGGTGACCAATGATTCCCCTGAGATTCTGTCTACAACCCATCCCCCACAGCACCTACGTTATTTGAAGGTGAGGGGGATATGAAGTCAAGTATCCATGTGAGTATGACAGGCACTTTTCTCACAGAGCCCTCCTTCTGTCCCTTCTCCATTTTGAAACTCAATCCCTGCTTCTTTCTCACTATAACTCTGATGGGTGCTAGGGAATTTGGTGGGGCAGGGGATGAGGATGGAGGCCCCAGGGAGAGGAGCTGCGTATTAGCATGAATCAATGGAGGATGATGTCTCTCTGTCCTTGTGAAGAGAGTATCAAGACGTTGAGGTGATCCATAGCTGCAAATTTCAAAGGACCTGGGAGTGAACAAGAAAAGAATTTGTACTGCAAGTTCATACAGTGCAAATGCAAAAGCTAAAAAACTGAATCAGAGGCCAATTAGAAATGATTCTGGTTTGAAAGATAAATGAGGACATTTCCCTTTTTTGTGTGTGACAAGGACTTAGCACTCTAAGAAATCAGAGGTGACAGAGTTTACCCAGAAGGGTGGCTCAGGGAAAACAAGAGCTAAAGCAAGGAGCACAAATTTCACATTATGATTTTCATAGACATGGTCGGTGAAAGATAAAGACAACAAAAACATCAAGAGTTATTTCAACCCTCACCACCTCTATGACTGTGATTTCAAAAGTAGCGACAACCTCTGTGTCTTGAGACCTGGGTAGCTGAGTTTACCTTTAAAGGCATTTCTGCAAAAAACTCTTTAATCATCTCCTGAGTCATGCAAATATAAAGCAAACTTTCCTCATGGGATGAAGATGTGGCTAGAAGGAATTAAGAGAATGAACGGAGACCATTGATGAAAGAGCCAGCCTTACCCAGGGCCCCAGATACTATTACTAGGAGGAAGACAGGCAAAGGCAGCAAGGGTATTATCTCTACCTGCCTCTGCAGGGTCTAATCCCTGTAGAGAAAGTAGTTAATAAATTTATAATTTTCTAACATGCTCATATGTCACTATAAGATTTAATAACTAAGTTTTTAAAGTTCTGTTCTCAGGAACCCATGCTGAGCCCTGAACCCATTTTTAACTCTCTTCCATCTTCATGTTCTAAGCACCCTGCTTTGGACAGAGCATAAGTCAATGGGCTCTCAGCCATTTTGTCTTAATTTTAAAGTGAAATAATGCCTCTGATATGAGCATATGGGTTCTTGTCTCCCAAGTAACCATCATAACTGTGGAGTTAAATGATTACTATTCTTTTTTTCCTCTTCTAGATTTTTTTCTTACTTATTCTTTTCTTTGATTTTTATAGCAAGAAGTAACCCATGATGCTGGTATTCCTTCAGTGGATTTAGTTTTGCTATTAGTACCGGTGAACCCATTGCTATTCTTGTATTCTTATTTGAAAGGCGAGTTCCAGAAAAGTTTGGACCAGAAGATGCCACTTCCTCCAGAGCTTTCCAGATATACCACTGCACCTGATGCTGGGATTTGGACCCACATCAAGAAAGAAATTCATACATTCATCTCTTTCTTAATAACCTACCAGGAAAGAATCTTCCAGAAGGAAAAGAAATGCTGGTCCACAAGACTATGACTAGGTGATCATGGAGTTCAGTTCTTTTTTCTTCATTTGAAGGGATTCCATGAAGCTCCTCATGCCCAGCACTTGAAATTTGGAGGCAGGATAATGGCTAAAAGTTTAATACTAGCATAGACTACATGGTGAGATTCTGTCTCAAAAAACAAACAAACATACCATGAAAATGTCATGAGTATTTTCCAAAGTTAGTACATATTCTCAGATATCATAATCGTAATACCTGTATTATATTTCATGGTATAACCATCTCTTTGATTCTTTTATGATTTTATTTTCAATGTTAATATATATGATATTACTTTTCCTACTTCGTTACAATGTTCAAAACTGCTCACCGAATTAAAGTCATTCATACATATTGCTTCACTTACACTTATGGAATTGTTTGTGTGATTTGGCTGAACTAATTGACATGCCGGAATTTGTTTATGGGGTCACGCCTGAAGGTCTACATAAGCTAGAACATGCATCACAGAGGGTTCATGATTCAGGCATGCAAGCGTATGTTTTCGGAAACACGTATTGCCTTGAAATTGAAATCTGCTTCTCAGCAGTCAACCTGTTCCCTCTGAATGTCAACTCTTGCTTCAAACAAACATACAAACTTATAATTTTCAAAGTAATTAATTTTCAAAGCAATTTTTACCTCCTGAGTAAATGTCAAACTATTTTAGAATTTAAAGTAATTATAGAGGCGTTCCAAATATCCAGGGCCACATAGTATTTTTATAGTTTACATTAGTTTAATTTAAATTAATTTAAAATATTAGAAGCTCTCTCAAAAGTGAACAACTTTTAGAATATGCAAATCTGTTATCTAATCTGTGTATAGATATTTTAGGAACTAATTAGGAAAGGAAGTAGGGGGCCAGTCTTTATGGTTGTTTTTGTCTAATATTAAAAATCCAGAACTTCATATTCTCTAACTGTATCTTAAGAATATCATCTAATACAGTTGCTAAGGTTACAGAGTTTTAAGTAAATAAACCCTCAGTCACTCTTCATTGTTGGCCTGATTTACAATTTGAAGATATGTCTGCTTGTCTGAAAAAGAGACCTTCATTTTGACTGAAAATTATTTCCCTTAAAGAAACATTTATTTATTTTATTTTACATGCGCAATGATTTTCCTGCACATATACGTGTCTACTCTGTATGTGCCTGGTGCCCAGAGTAAGTGAGAAGAAGGCATCAGGTTCTGTGAAGCTGGATTTGTGGATGGCTGTGAACCCCTGTGTGGGTGAAAGGGACAGAAGCTTGGTCCTCTGCAAGAGCAAATACTTGTAATTGCAGAGCAATCTCTTCGGACCCACTTTTCTTTTAATTAATGCCCCCCAAAGGAATCTGTATTCCCTCACCTCGAGGTTGTTGAATTTATTTTTGTTTATTTACTGAGTCCATTTGGCTCTGATTTCTAGTGTTCAACTCACATATCAGGCGCACGCCCATCCTTCTATATAGGCAATGTATAGAGCCCTTAGCAGAAAAACACTTTCAATTAAGTGAATATTCTAATGAATGGGGGTACAATGCTTTTACAAGCTCATGGAAGTGTAGGTCTCCCAAGGACTTCAGTAATGTTGGGCACACCTGAGCCCTTTGATAGGAACCAGATCCCTATACAAGACTGATTCCCTTCATTGTCAACTTTGGGCACAAGGCTACCCCTTTCTAAGTCCAGCAAGAGCCTCTTAGAAGAGCTGATGGGTACAGCCTGTGAGACAGTGAGTCACAGACAGGGTTAGGAGACATACTGAAAACCCCTCCAAGGAAGACGGAACAGTGTGTTCTGTGCAATGTTTCTCCTGAGATGCGTGACGACAGAGACAAAGCTAGGAATGATTTCAAAAGGGGGATATTTAGGTTAAGACATGATAGGGGTCAAATCAGAGAGAGAGAGAGAGAGAGAGAGAGAGAGAGAGAGAGAGAGAGAGAGAGAGAGAGAGAGAGATCATTCTTGAGTTGAGCTGGTAATGGACTCTGTGGTGGGTGGCATAAGGAGTTTGGGATTATTCAGCTTCTGATCCACTTTCTTGAGCACTATGGTATTTTCTGGTTTGTCTTCCTCATTTGAACACAGCTGATGAAAAGCCAGTTCTACCCTGATTGCCCCTTGCTCTCTTACTGCTGCAGCTAAGGCAGGATACAACTACTTGGTCCCGGACTGATACCTTACCAAATGTTGTGTGGACTGTTGTGTGAAGTTCCAGCCAAACCCAAGGATCACAGTTTGTTTGGTTAGGTTGACTGCCCTTGTATTGGCAGTGTGGGCATCAGACAGCCCCTTAGTGTGGAGATTAGCCAGACCCTATTGAAAATCCTGTTTCTGTTCATTTCCCAAGTCTTACTTCCCATCCCCTTATTTTTTCTGAGATTTCTTTGTTCTCTTTGAGATTCTGTATCAGGGTGATTTTTCTGGGTTACAGCTGAGAAGATTGACTGTCCCAGGCTGAATCTGAAGGCATGAAGAGAATGTTTTTTCAGGTACAAGTAGCAACATGAGCAAAAACTTGAAGACAGACGTTTACATATCTTGGCGGAGAGAGAACAAGAGAACAGCCATGACCTAGGAGATGACTACAGGGCAAGGAATGAAAGAGAATGTGAATTTGACATCACTTGGCTGACTGCTGTGTGCATACGTCCATTCGTGTCTTTGCTAATTCTCACCATTTCTAGGGATCCCGAGAGCTTAAGAAAGATAATGGTTTGAGATTTGTCTTTAGTCTTGAGATGGCCTGGCAGGGATTTCATGGCTATCATGCCACAATAAGAAATTAAATATTAGCCATCTCTTCTTCAAACTTGACTGTTGTCTCACATGCTTCCTTTCCCTATAAATGATAAGTAGACCAAATATCATAGAATATGCCTATGTGTACAACCGGTTCATAAATTATTCCTTATAAGTGGCCAAATAAACATTTCACCCAGTTGTTAGCACATGCATTTGGTTGAAGTTTACTTTTGCCCTAAGACAGATTGGTTACTTTCAATTTACTGCCTTAAACTGGATTTCTCAAAAACAGTATTATATCCTAAGTCATCTTTGCATTGTATTGCCATAAGTGATTCTGGCAAGACTCTTAGAATAACCTGGCTGAAGGATTCCCAGTCCTTGGCAACTGAAGAAAACCTAGTTTGATGTGTTCACTATCGATAGAGAAATGGCCACCAAAGGGGCTTGCTAAGGACATAGAGATCTATGGCATCCAAATTGGAGAAGCAAAATTCGGCATCATGCCTCCTGATCCACTTCTCTTCCCACTCGACTGCATTAAGTTTGACATAAATTTTATGAGTGCCGTAAAATTTTATATGTAACTGGGGCTCCTTGGGATCACCTTCTTAGACAGGCTAAGTAATCGCAAGCTTTTATATATCTTCTTGGGAGAACATCGTTCATAGGAGCTGCAAATGTCTGAACATTAATCATATTTTCATTTTACACAGATCAGGTAATATGAGTCGTGTACATCATATTATTCCTATGATAATCTCCTATTAAATGTTATCATTTTGAAAGGATAAAGAACCCATTTCTCAAACAGCGTGCTGTTTCCGGGAGACACTGAGCCCTCGCCTATCACAGCTGCAGGACAAGGAAGCACTTGGTTTGAGCCAGATATTTCTGGACTAAGAGAGTTTCCACCCAAGACCCAACTGGGGCTCTCTCACGTCGCTCTTCTCTGCCAAAGCCACCTGATAAATGCTTTTGTGTTTCCTCTAAGCTGGAAGCTCTAAGGGAAGAGGAGGTGAGCCAGGCTCATGGGGATGTCATATTTAGGACAATGTATGTCGCACAGTAGGCTTCAATAGGTGCATCCTACATGATGGAAATAAACTGGACCAATGTACGGAGACAATCAAAGACAATCTGTAATGGGGGTAGAGTCATTACTCAGTAAGTTAGACTGAGATGCTCATAAACTTTCTAAACAGTCTCACTTGAGGGTGCTTGTTCTTAACCTTAATAGGGAAACAGAGATTGGGGAAGATTTGAATTGAGAGCTTACATTGGAAAGGGAGTTTGTGTTGCAATGCGTTGTGAGATGCCCTTGTAATCTGAGAATTGGGGACTCTGACTGGAAGATTATGAATTTGAATACCCCCCCCCAAAAGAAAAGCTCCCTCAGGAGCTAGCAGAAAAATTAGGGACTCTCCTTCAGAGCCTGGAGTAAATCTGCAGTAAGTTCGTTCAGCCCAACTCCTCCAGCTCTGTCCACATCTCTGAGGGTCCCCCAATCTCAAATGTGTCTCACTTGTGACTGTGAAGGCTTCTGCTGTTATACTCCTGTCTCCTCAGCATCAGCACCACCTCCCCACAGTGCTCTGTACCTTGCATTCAAGGTGACTAGACCTCGCCCCCTGAGCTGTCACTCATTCTGTCCACAGAGTGTCCTTCCATGTCCCCTGCTTACTCTTCTGTCTCTGGCTTTCTTGCCTCTTCTCTCAGTTCTTGGTGGTTCAGTGGTGGCATTTGGACCTTCTCTGTGGTTCTTGCGGCCACACAGTCCTCTCTCATCTCTTTTCCACTGTCAGTTCTGTTTGCAAATATGCCATGGTGTCTTTTTAAGGCCAGTTTTACCAATATATCTGCCTTCAAATAGCTCTCTTTTGAATTTTCTATCTATGGCTTTTCTGGCATCTATCCCAAATTCTAAGGTCTAGCCATTGAACTTCCTCCTACTAGCCAAGAGATTACTACGCTTTTACAAACAGGCTCTCACTTCGGAGCTCCTTCCTTACATATGTCGATTGGCCTCAGGAGTGGGACCACACATATCTCTCTTTATCAGCTTCATGTCTGCCTGCATGGGTCTAGTTTTATTATCTCAGGGTTTCTAACCCACAGCCCGCTACGGGCCAATGTGAGGTTTGCAACTGAGCATAGTCTGCTGGCCCTGGCAACGGTAATCCTGACGTGATTAAAATGGGACTTGAGAGAAGTCAACCTTGGGATATATGAACTGTCTTTAAGGGCAGGCCTTAACAGACCCGATTACAGGAATGCAAACCTAATGGAAAATGACCTGGTTTGTCATGAACTCACAGTGCTGTCTGGCTGGGCCTCCTCATTTGATCTGTCAGGACATGGTAATGTTAACTTACCCCTAAAAGAAGTTAGGAAGCACTGGATTGGAAATGCTTCTTGACCAAATGGGACGTGATGCTGATACGGGTTGTGTACCACGTGATGAGAGAGCCCCTAGGAAAACATATGGGAAACAAAGAGAAAATAGCTCCCAGCGTTAGTACTAGGCTTGCTTCCTGAGAAAGCGGGTGATAATATGTGGCAAGGTCTGAACTCTGCCACCCAGAGAGGGGTTGTGAGGGACAGGCTCCCTCAGCTGACCTTTCACGAACCGTTCTGGAAACGCGAATAAAAGTCCTAATCTGAAGAGCACGGTAACATTTCTCAAACACATTTCTTTAGCGGGGGGGGGGGGGGGGGGCGGGCTCCAGAGAGTGCGCATGTCCTAACACGCTTGTTATACTCCCTGGAGCTGAGGCGGACAGGTGAGAGGAAAGGGGACGTTTAAATGCACGTGCACCTAGCATGCTTTGGCTGTCCTTGGACTTGGCGTTTGGGAGAGACTTTTCTGTGTGTACTGTCGAACTCCTCTGGCTTTGCTGAGGCTTCAGTTCCAGGGGGAGCCCAGAGCTTGCGTTTTGCCTGTTCCCTATTCTTATTCAGCCAGCACCGTCATTCTTCTCCCGAAATTTCACATGAAATTAAAAAATGTTCAACTGACGCCATCAAGGAATAATATAAGTAAGCATAATTATTTTCTTCTTATTGAAGTTTCTCTGGCTCCTCTCTTTGCTAATCCCATGAGCCCCCAGTAGCTATAATCTCCGATTATAAAGATTTTGTATGTAATTGTTATGACAACTCATTGTCCGGAGTTATTTTTTTCCAAATGACTGAAGCCATGTTGAAAGGCGAATTGATTCCCAGGGCTTGGGCCGCGTAGAATGACCGTGTCTACTTCAAACCATCTTCCCTGGTGGGTCAGCTTTTGGTCTCTGGCTGTGCTGAACTCTTCTTTTGAGCTCTTGGCCCTGCTACCCTCCTTCCCATGTTCTGGAATCTGCTAACATGTGTGGCATGTAAAGACAGCCTGCTTCTGTCTTCAGGTCTACAGTCATTTGAGTCTCAACTTTATCGTGATTCCACTTGCCCCCATTTTCATAATGATAATCATATTCATAAAAAATAGCTTTGGATGTCAGTTATGAACTGATGAGTTCATCTCCAATAGTGAAGCAGGATTCCAACGAATAATATGTGTGGGGGAGGTGTCAGTGATGTCCACTCCCAAGCTTCCACAGTCTTGCCTGAAGACTAATTCTCAGGGTTGCTGTCAGCCCCTCTCCTTAGCCTCACCTTCACCCCCAGTTGTCTTTGCCAAGAAAGCCGCCGTCTTGATTCCTTCCCTTGCTCCCGTAGCTCGTACCACTGTGCTGCTCTCAAGGCTTTGGGGAAATGAAAAGTAGCTTATCGTCATCTCGAAGGGGACTCTGTCCTGCTGTGTGGTATAATTGGACACAGAGCGCTTCCTTCCTGCCCCTTATTATCTGGTCCCTAATAGATATCTAGGCTGCCTGCTTTCTTTCCAGTTCTTAAAACTTGGACTTCTCTTCGCGTTTATTGACACACACACAGCAGAAGGCCTCTTGGATGCCCTTGAATGAATGTCTTTGTTATAGTCTTCACTTCGGAAGTTCCATTTTTATAGTGATCCTCAAGTAAGGGGCCTTCATTCCTAAGTCCGGGAAACTGAGGCAAACCGGGATCTTCCTCAAATGAAGCTGGTTTACTGGCAAATATTCCTGCAAATCTGCATTAGATGAGGATGGGCCTCTGCTCTGACAATGTTGACATGTTTCTACTCAGCTATGTGTTTAGCGCCTCTCTGCTCCTTGTTATGTGCCATCCAAAGGTGAAGCATCATGGGAAACATGGGGCCATGCCACCTTCTCCACTGCCCATGGTTCACCAAATGCTTTCCAAATAGCCAGATCCTCTGATAAGGAAATAAGGAGTGTTACAAGTTCTCCTTCCTGCCCCCACACTCTTCCATATCCAACCTTCACCAAGCATGAGCTGAAATCTGGAGGCCTCATGTGTCTATTTGCCCATGTTTCCTTCAAGGGCACTGGACTATGTTCTTTACTTAGAGAACAAACTCACCTGATTTCCTTATACCTACTTATTTTTCTCAGAACATACCCTTACACTGCACAACAAAGCATGCCATCTCGAGAAAATACAAGCAAGAAAAGGAGAAGCATCTCTCCCCCGCCTCAGCTATTCTTGATACTTTTAATTTTTATATGTTTTCAATTGCAAAAGGATTATTTCACTTTACCTCCTCCATGTTTTTACCTCCAACCTTTCCTCAAATCCCTAACATGTCCCCTGACTCTCAAGTTGATACCTTGCTTTTCTTTGATTAGTATTATTGCATATGTATGCATTATTTATGTATGACTGCATGTATGTTTTTAGATACAAAAAGTACATATAAAGCATGCATTTATATTTAAAAATGTGTATATAAGTTCAACTCACTGGATCCATTTTTGTTGCTGTGTGTATATGATTTCAGGGACGACTACCCTATGCTGTACAAACCAGTAAGCAGGTTCATCTCTGGGAGAGGCTAATTTTCCTTCTCCCAGCACTCATAAGTTGCATGTAGTTCTTTATATAGTAGTGGGACCCTCCGGAAATGTTTCCACTCCCCATTAATATGCCCAACGATACTGCCATTGTCTTGTGTACGCAACCATTTTTAGGAGGAGAGACTTGTTAAACAACAGACTTTATGGTATTCTGGCTCCTACAATCTTTCTACCTTTTCTTCCATAATGTTCCTGAGCCACAAATGCAGGAGCTGTGATGTAGATATTTACCGGGGTTAGGCTCCCCATGATCTTTCAGTCTCTGTATTGTGTCCAGTTGTAGGTTTCTATGAATCATTCTTTATGACTATGAAAACTCCATGAAGGGTAAGTTCATAGCACATCCTTCTTCCTCCCTTCCCCCCCACCCCCACAAAAAGAACAGTTAGTGACAGCGAACAGATAGATACACACTCACATTTCCACAGAGCAATGCGTTCTGGAAATGTACTGAGAAATGTACCCCTATGACAAGGACATACAGCTTTGGGAACCCCATGGAATAAAAGAATTGGTGTTTTCAAATAAGGTGAGTGGAGAGACAGGACCCAAAGAATATAACAGGAAAGTTGAATGGCTTTTAGAAAATGATTTTTTTTATTTTTTTTTTTAAAAAAAGAATGAAAGTTAATGGAAAACAAGGCCAGCGGGCACTGTGGGAGGTGTGGCAAGGGTGTTAGTGGCATGGGGCAGGCCAGCGGGCACTGTGGGAGGTGTGGTGAGGGTGTTAGCAGCATGGGGCAGGCCAGCGGGCACTGTGGGAGGTGTGGCAAGGGTGTTAGCGGCATGGGGTAGGCCAGCGGGCACTGTGGGAGGTATGGCAAGGGTGTTAGCAGCATGGAGCAGGCCAGCGGGCACTGTGGGAGGTGTGGTGAGGGTGTTAGGGGCATAGGGCAGGCTCTGGCTCTGAGTAAGGTCCATAGCAAGTGCAGATTGGCAGGGTTTGGGCTGTGGCTCCCAAGGAATCCTCAGAGGAATTTAGGGAGGAACTTGCCAAAAATGTATGTATCCAACTTCTCCAGCAGAGTCCTGGAAAGTCCCGAAAAGGCTTGAATCTTGCAGGAAGAGTTTCCAACAGAAATAGGCCATAGGTTCGAATGGAGTCTGGCTAGGGTGGCGGCTGCCTTGATAAGCACAGGACATTGGGCAACGGAGCTTCCTGAAGCCGAGAATGTGCTTCTCCTGTCGGAGCTTCCATGTGAATATATGAAGACCGATGTCGTGTGTAATAGCAAATTTAAGGAGTCCTTTTCCAGCCCCCACTGGAAGGAGGGACTTGATCGACACACGGGAACTTCAACATTCAGTCGCCAGGTACACGTCTTCACCTGGGTCATTTCCCTCCAGTGACAAATGACTTCATCTTCCCACATCCTTAACTACCTTCACCTCACATTGCCCCTCTCCCACCACTTTTCCCACCAATGCTAGTCCCTCCGGCAACGTAATTATCTCCCGGGCTCCAAATTCATGCCAGGCATTTTATTATATGTCGAGGGTAAAGAATTAAATCATGCAAAAACATCTGCCCTGACAAGTCACAAGAATTCAGGTTGATCAGAAGACACACAAACAGACACACAGACACACGGACACACACACATAATATTATATATAATTATGTGTGCTATTTCATAATTACATATATTATATAATATATTAAATATTTGGTGTGTATGTGTGTCTTATGTGAGTCCATGTGTCTATTTTTGCACATATAGCTCAGAGACTAAGGCTAAGCATCTTCTTTAATTATTTTCTATTTTATACTTCCATCTATTTGGTTTTAAAGGGAAGGTCTCTATCTGAACCTGGAGTTCAGCAAACATCTGTCTCCTCTTCCCTGCTCCTGCATCTTCTGCCACAATCGAGGTTTACATGGGTGCTAGAGATTCAAACTCAGGTCCCCGTGCTTGTGTGGCAAGCATTTTGCCCGAGGAGCCATTTCCTGAGCTCTTATAGATAGTGCTTTAAGTACTGAGACACACGTTGCTTTGGCAGGAAGGGGAAGCCCAGCAGTTTGTTGTTACATTACCTTTTATCTTTATCTGTTCCTCACTTGGTGTGCTTCCTAACTACGGCCATGGTTACCCACAGCTGTCATTGCTGCGAGACTCTCCACTGGCAAAAGGCAGTGAGCAGCTGAGCCTGCAGCCTCTATTGTCATGAGACTTTGACCTGCAGAACAAGAGGAAACCTTACCTGACATGTCTCCTTCCAAAAGGACTCAGCATCACTTCTACAGTGGCCTCCTTCATGGGCCAGGAGAGCAAATATCCCCTCTGCACCATTAACGGTAGATGTAAAAATACCCTAGCACCTCTTTGTTTCTTCCCTGAAGCCCTGGACCACAAAGCTCGCATCCTCGTCGTCCGGAAGAAAAGAGAATTCTCTAATATAAGAATAAAAGCCAGTTTTATCCCATGCTTTTTCAGTCACAGTCCAGCTGGCCTTGGTGAGCTCCAAAGAGATCAGCCCCACTGTCTCAGTGGGTGGGTGCGCCCCTCCGTGGGCGCCTAGCCAGTTTGGATGTTCACCTTCCTAGACCTGGATGGAGGGGGGAAGGACCTTGGACTTTCCACAGGGCAGAGAACCCTGACTGCTCTTCGGACTGGAGAGGGAGGGGGTGAGGAGTGGGGGGAGGGGGAGGGGGCGGGAGGAAGGGGAGGGAAATGGGAGGTTGGGAGGAGGTGGAATTTTTTTTTCAATAAAAAAAGAATAAAAGCCAACTACCTTATTAGCATAAATAATAATCATAATAATAACAACCACAATAATAATAATAGCCAAGAGAGTGAGGAGTCATTCCAGACTTATTATATAAAGGAACAAGAAGTGAAGTCTAGGATTTATATTTGCTCTGTACATTCAGTATCTGCAAGGTGAGGAATGTAAACATTATCCTAACTCTTCAGATTTTCCTGTCACCTACTCAATCCTTGTCATTTCCTCCTAGAGATGGTTGAGGCCTTATTTTAGCGGCGTAGTTTAGTGAACTTTAGGGAAACCACAAATGATTTAGTAATGTTTGTATTTAGAGACAGAAAGGTCCCTTCGGTCCTTAGGAACCTAAGCATTGCTTCCAAGACCCTCATTTTCCAGATGAGTCAGCTGCGGTGGGGAAAAACGGTTCTCTTGAGATCACCAAGTGGCAGAGTAGGGACTTGTGTTCAACAGGTGTGGCCCTTTGCCTCGGCAGAGGACTTGCCTTTGCTCTCACTTCCTCTCTTCCTGTGTGCACAGCAAGCTTCCCCTGAAGATGGCCAAGTGTAGGTCCCTCAAGAGACCTACTAGGACACAGAGCCCCACAGACTACAGGCCTGGCATTCTGTGGTGGGCAAATGGACTATCAGAGGCCCTTGATTTCTCTTTCGTTACCAATCTTGGTAAAGATCAACTTTGCCCACACTGTATGATGCTGTAGAATATAGACCTGACTGACCTCTGCGCCCTACTAACAGAGATCCTGCTAGCACCCCCTCCCCCCCGCATGTAACCTCTGGTATTTAATACTTTAACAGCGCACTTAGAACTGTCTCCGCTTCTAATCACCTCTGTCAGAAAGTGAGGTGAAGTGGGCGGGCTTTTCCTCCCTGGGTGAAGTCCTCAAGAAGAAAGCATTTTGCAATTCGGATCATTTGGGTTTTGCTCCTTCCTACAAGAAGGCAGGCTGGTAGGGAAAGTGCCACCTCATTCCCTTGCTAATTCTGGTCTTATCTTACACTCAGTGTTCCATAGAGCTTGACTTGAAAGCTTTCATTTAAAACCCAATTCATATGAATTAGTGTACTACTCAAAATGTCAGGCTGCTAATAGGACACACATAGCAACTGGAAATTGAAATAAGTGCATTTTAATAGAGCTCGGGATTAGGATTTCCACTATCTGTTTGACGTAGTATCACAATTATAATTGAGGGTAAATTTTTTTTCCTGTTGGCATTAACGTTCCTCACTCCAGAATTATCAATCATCCTGAATTCATTTATACCATTTTTTTTCCCCAGAGGCAAAATGATGAAGAAGGAAAAAGTCCAAAGCGCACTGCTTATGCAACCTATTTTGGAAGATGACTTCGCTTGATACTGATAGATAAAAGGAACAGACAGATCCATGGCCGCCCTACCGATACTTCCAGCAACCGGCATGGGTTCCACTTAATGACAGCATCAGGTAACGGTGATTGTCATCTCTTTGAATTACATCGACTGAACCTTTTGGTGGTGGTGGTGGGAGGGGAGAGGTGCCGCCATGCATAGGTGGAGCTCAGACAACTGTAGTCCTGAATTCTCTCCTTCCACTGTGCGGCTCCTTCCACGTTAGGCGTGGCCACGCAGGCGTATAACGCTGAGCCATCTCCCTGGACGTTAGCTGTTTTTACTTGAAATGGAGATCAATTTAGGTGGTGTTTGTCTGAACTTAGACTGCTTCCTGTTGCTGTTTGGGTAAGAAGAGATCCTCCTGCAAAAGAATATAACAACAGCAACAACAAAATGAATGTTTGGTTCAGCTTAATGTCGGATTGGAAGAAAGAAATGAGTATCTATCTGTTCTCCACTTTGGTTGTCTTATTTGAACCCCTGGGTCTGACATCAGGCTTTCAAAATGAAAAATGAAATGCAGGTGTGTGTGTGTGTGTGTGTGTGTGTGTGTGTGAATCTGCGTGTATGTATATATAAAGCATTGCATTCTGGGCTTTGGGGAAGTCAGATTATTTACCTATGGTCACGTTGTCTTCTAATAAGAAAATTTCTTTATTAGTGTAGATTTTCTAGCTATGATAACAACAACCCTGCCATGTCTTCTGCATGTCCCCAGGTTCTTCAGCCTGTGCTATTCTCTTTTTCCCCAGAAGAGGGCAGTCGGGTTCCACGGTTCAGAAGCAACAGAGGCTACTGGGCTAAGATTTTTCAATAAATCTCTGTGATTGGAATTAAGTTTTCCTTTAATGGTATTAAAGGGCATTTAGAATTACCTGAAGATTTTTTTTCCCTTTTATTAAAAACCTTACAACCTTTGTGAGAGGGACATGTCCCACGAAAGGAGGGAGATGATGGAGGAGTTTTTCCTATTTCTAGTTGATGAGTCTCGTTCCTGGATGCCTTGTTCAACACCAGGCTACGGTGTGTGGTGGGAGGCTTGGGGGCAGCAGAGCTAAGGGGCCCAGGTCTCTTGGTTGGACTTCTAACGATGTATATGTGAAAAGACTAGAGGGTGCAAGACAAGGACACTCATCGCGACTTTATCCCAAATCCCAGAGAGAGGAAATTAGCTAGAGAAGAAAGGGAAAACCCGGGGCTGGATCACAATGGAATTCCAAGACTGTTGGATGAACTTAAAACCTAACACCCTCATAGCTATACTTTTTGGTAAGAGAAAAAAAAATAGGTACTTTTAAGCTGGGACTCTGAGAATGAGAAGAATGCTACCCCCCCCCCCAAATCTCCCATAGAAGTTTCCAAGTGAAAAATAAGCAAAAATTCAGTTTTTTTTTTTTTTTTTTTTTGTCATTAACAGTGAAGCCAAGGACTAGAAAACCCTTCCATCACCTGACCTCACTTAGAAAGATAGAAAGCTGGATGAGTTTGGATGGAGCTTGGAATATTTAAAATATTCATATAAACATACACCACACACACACACACACACACACACACACACACACACACACACACACACATGGGTGTGAGGGTTAGAGGAAAATAGCAGGAGTTGCACAGACTGTTTTTAGAAGACAGCCCTTAATTAAAACGTGTGAGAAAGATATACTTTGAGGGACCTACTTTGAGTGAAATACCGCCACGAGAGTTAGCATCATTCAGACCATTGGTGGTGGTGTATGTGTTCTAAAGATGTCATTTGTATCAACGGCGTGTTTAATGCTATTTTAAGGCGCTTCTTCAAGGAAGCCGTGTTCTCCTTTGCAGACAAGAATGTAATGCATGTGTAATATACCACATGCACGTTTACGTGTGCGCGCGCGCGTGCGTATCACACAGCTCTGTGAGCTTCTACCTGTCTACAAAACAGCTTCTTGGCGACTGTGGCGTTGCCCTTCCTCTCCGGGCTGCTCTGGAGGCCTGTGGCTTAAGGGGGAATCTGAGTGCTATTCTAGCTGTCTCTATGTTTTTTTTTGTTTTTTTGTTTTTTTTTTTAACCTCTCTGCCATTACGACTGCAGACTGGGTGTTCAGAAAGAGCGGCCTCTGAAAGTGACCTTGCTCAGCAAGTGTGGATTGGCTCTTGGAGCAGTGCCTTTCCCAGAATTGGCCCTGTACACTGCCAAGTTGTGCTGGAAAGAGGATGGGTAGGCGATCTGGATGGTGGGGGTGGGGGGCTGAAAGAAGAAAGATACAGCTCACAGCTCGCTGAGTGGCTGGGGCTGCTCATAAACAAACTTGAGCATTGGTTTTGGGGCCCTTTTGCAGGAGACAAGAAAGCTGGACACTCAGTAAGACCGGACTCCATTTATGCTCCGTGGAGACCTTGGGGAGAGCTGCTTTTAACAGGCTGGTGTGGTAGGGAAGACGATTTCCAACAGTTTTTTTAAAAGATAACGTGCACAAAGCTGAAGCCCCTTAGAGCTGCACTAGGGATTAAGAAACTGCATGTATTTTAATGCCTTATGAATAGGTCTAGCTGATAAAAGAGGCTCTTGTTACCCCTGCTACATTTAAATGTGAAAAGCAGCTACTTCTCGCGGGGAGGGGGCAGGCGAGTGGAGACGAGCTACATTATTTTCATAGGGGTTTAATCTTCAGACTACATTGAAACCATGGAGTACCATGGGCTATTCTCTTCTGGGCGCCTCTAATCGCTCCGGGATCTGTAAGATTGCAGTGAGGGAAGGAGAGGGACAGGGCGACAGAGAAAGGCACTGTCTGTAGGGATGTGACTGGCCATTTTCATCTGCATGGAGATTTTGAATTTCTGACCAAAATGCCATTCATGGTTCAGTATCTTCTCCCTTGCCAGGGATTAGCCCTGGAAACTTTAAAAGTTCTGGCTGATAAAAAAGCTTGACACAATTGTGCTGTTTTTAAGAGAACAGCCTTAGCAATGGGTGCTGGGTGGCGACCACTGTGTCCTCACTAGAGAATATGGACTACTATCCCCCTAGTACCTCCCTCCCCTTCTCTCTCTCTCTCTCTCTCTCTCTCTCTCTCTCTCTCTCTCTCTCT
>NC_022023.1:21514202-21554004 GCF_000317375.1 Microtus ochrogaster
TCTCTGTGTGTGTGTGTGTGTGTGTGTGTGTGTGTGTGTGTGTATGTGTACAAGCATGCTGCCGTGAAGTTCAGGAAAGTAAAAGAGCCTTTCTTTCTGTAATTTAGGAGCAAACCTATTTCAGGTTGGAGTCAAAAGATATCACGGATATCACCGATAAAAGGCTTGATAAAAGGGTTAATTGTCCCCAAAAACTAGAAATACAAATAAAAATACAAATAAGATGTGGGCTTATTCTATTAGCAGATCTCCGACCAGGTGATGACTGGCTAGAGAAAGATCACTGAATGATCTTCATCTTCTGAGTGAATGAAGCTGGATGCACTTTCAGTTTCTTCCAGGTGCGGCTTTTCAACCTGCGTTTGTTCTTTCTCAATTTACGGAACATGGCCACTGACGAATCTTTCTCTGTGTCTGACTCCTCACCTGGCCATGAGGCTTCTATAAAGCTCTAAGCAGAAAAGAAAGCAGTAACAATAACAACAAAACTCTAGGGTTTCCATCTAAGGCAGCTGGAAGACATCTTTCTGATGAGAATTAGTTGCGTTTCCATGATTTTCATGTGAGTTTACAACTCATATGACTTCCCAATATTTATCTATTTACTTTAATACAATCTTTCTCAATCTGAGAAGTTAAGAACTAGCCCTCTAGATATAATTCAGTAGTTCTGACCTAGCTTATAATTAACATGAAATTCACAGGTTGAGGAAGGTCCGTCCAGTCTGCCCACTTACAAAATTACATCTGAATGAAACTAATGTCATTTGGAGGTAGGATACAGCTTTGACTGTCTTTTGCATGGTAGACAGTAGGTGGACCATATACAGCTTCTAAGGGCAGGGTTCCAGCTGCTCTACTGCACATCAGAAAGCCAAAAGCAGATAGAAAGCTGTTTCCACCTCCCTAACATAATCAGACCATCCTGCTCTCTACCCTCACTGCTCAGCTTGTTCTTCTAGTCAGTCAGGAGGCCTTTCTGGTCTGGAGGTCCTGCAGGCTGGGCTGTGAATGGGCAGGTTTCTCGAAGCCTGGCCAAGCTGCCTGGGTTACTGGAGAAAGTCACTTTGACCCATGAATCAAGGCAGCAGGCAGAGAGTTCTTGCACGGGGCACAGAGCCCATCATGAACTCCTGTGGTTGAACTCACGTCCTGTCAATATTTTGATTTCCTAACCCAACTTCCCTGCACAATGAAAAATTAAAAGAGGCAGTAGTCCAGCCAGTCACGAGAGAGACCACAGCAAAGTTAGTAAAAGTCCGTAGACAGGGCAGAATCAAGGGGGCATGAGAGGAAGAGTCTCAGTGGTCAACTGTGACCTTGTGGCAAGTTGCCCTGACAGGCTGGCCTGCCACTGCCCTCTCTGCTTTCCTGTTACAGTGGTCAGTCATAGAGCAACCCCAGCACAGCACATCACAGCACAGCCCCTCAAATTGCTTCTGGGATTTCTTGCTTGCCTTACTCTGTTAGTCCTCTCTGGCCTCTTCCTCCTTTTCCTTTCCCCCACCCCTTTTAAGTTTAGCTACGGAACATCAGGTTTGACCAAGAGTGCCTGAACGTCCTTTAACTGAGGGAGGTTGATTTTCATTTGAGACCAAATGGCTCATTTTTGCCTTTTTAGTTCCTATAAGAGTAAAAAGTGAGAGGTCAGCGCTGCATCACCATGGCAACCCCACACAGCTCCGTCCTGGAGCAGATGAAGGGAGGTGATAATGGCAAAGAGCAGCCCCCACATTTCTTTAGCATTTTCCCCTGATTCAGAGTTGTACCTGGGTATGTGTAAAGAAGTACAGTATTTAGGAAATCATGGTCTATACCGTGGCCGTTCATTTGTCTGCACATGAGTCTTGACCCTTGCTGTTGTATGCGGCCTTTAGCTCGAGACCATCACAGCCTTCATCTGTGTCCACGGCATCTTGAAGTGTGCCTGAGAGGTCATGCAGGACCTAACCTGATCAAGCTTGTCCTCCCACGCAAGGCTTTACACACTGGCTTTTTACAAGGTCTGGGATATTGATGAATAGAGGCATTACTGGGATGGAGGGGTAGAAGTGCAGCTAAAAGGAACTATTGTTCCTGATTCCATTCGGGGACCTTAAAGAATAAAGTAAAAAAAAAATCAAAACTATGAATATGCTGGAAATGCCTGATTCAAGTATGCAGCAGGAACCCAGGTGTGAGCAGGAAGGAATTGTCATGACCTGGACTCTGTCCTCCAGGCCATTCATCACAATGAGCCATGCATACACTGTTAGGTTGTGCGTTGTCTCCTTGATTCTGATGCCCACAGCTCTCCCTAGAGGCAGGTAGTCCAATCTTTGTTTTAAAGACTAGAGAAAAGAGTATGGCCCAAAGGCCATAGATTCGGATGCAGGCATGATTCACCCTTGCTTCATGCAGCCTCTCTCCAGACTCCTTAATATCATCCAGATGCAGGAATAATAACTTCATGTCAGGAAGCAGGAGTTTGTGCTTTTGCTCATTAGCTTCTTCATTTAGTTGCAGTGAGACGACCGACTGCCTGCTCTGTTTGTAGTGCAGTTCCAGGTGCTTGAGAGACTAATTGGAGATGCTGACGAGGCTAAGAACCAAGGCTGGATGGTTTCCATCTCGGCAGTGAACACGGGACAGACACCCAGTGGCACCAAGTTTCCACTTTCTCCTAGTGCGGGCTATAGAGTGGATAACAGGCATTTCCTAAGCAGGGTTCTGTGCTCGTGCCAATAGATTCTCAGCAACCATGCGCCCTCAACCCCTTTCTCCTCCCACCTCAGGCTGCCCTAGAGTTCTTTTTCCTACCCAAACTCAAGCTTGTTGCCTCTGCTCTCATGGCAAGCAGCCTTTTTTTTTTAAAGCTGTCTCTGGCTTAGGCCACAGATAGCCAAGTGACCCTGTTAAAGCAGAAGTCTTCCACTCAAGATTGGGGGAAGGCTACAGAAGAGCAGAGCCAAGAACCATGTGAGGAGAACTTATTTATCCATAGGTAGGTCATAAAGACATCTTCTGAAAGATGCTGGCCTCACCTTCTCTACCATCTCTCCTCTTGTCTTCTTTTTGTTTCTGAGATGAGACAGCATCTCAACTATCCCAGGCTAGCCTACAATTTCTAATGCCTTTGAACTTTTGATCCCCCTGCTGTATAGATATCCCAGGTGCTGGCATTACATACCACTCAGTTTTAGCAGTGCTGGGGATTGAACCTGGGGCTCTGTGCATGCTAGGTAAGTACTCTGCCAGCTCAATTATAGTCCCAGCCCTCTTACCTTTTCAGGGCATTTTTGTGTTGGCTCTGAGTTTGGGGTAATCCATCTCTTCATGGTCTGAGCAGGCCTCCATATAGCTTGGAGCTCTTCCATGCTCTCCTTGCCCAGAATAAGGTGTAAAGCCGGCTTTGACTTAACTGGGGCTTTATTAGTTCAACTCAAAGCTGGCCTTGAAGGACATGACAAGGTTGTGTCAGCCAGCTGACAACTGCTCAATTTTCAGAAAGAAAAGATACCACTATCCCAAGGTAATCTTTCATTTTAATATAGTGCACCATACAAAAACAAGGGAATAATGCAAAGGCATCAAATCTTCTATTTTTGAAACAAGTTGGATTCAAGTCTAAGGCTATCCAAAGGATGACTAGAATCAATTAAATTAGGTACCTTAAAGGTAATAAAATCCTTAATCATATTCAGAGCACACTGCTTAGCAAATGCCACCTTATCCTTGTGATGTTCAAAATAAAATTCCTAGTCACAAAGCCCTAACCTGAAGCTTTATCTGCCATGCACTTGCCTCTACCCTCCTTTTGCCTCTGGTGAACACCTTGTCTGCCACTGTCCCCTGCCCTTCTTGCATGTGGAGATGTGCTCATCACACACAGGCCATCAGCCCATATGAAGAAGGTAAAACTCATACTGAAATAGGATTTTAAAAAAAGGCTACAGGGAAAAACAGAAAATAAAAATGAGGTCCAATCAGAGCTCCGCCCTCATCTCAGAGCTCTGTAAAGTTGGCCTCTCTGATCTCTCAGTGTGTCTTTGCTTTGTCTCTCTGGCATCTTGTTGCTCTGTTTTTATTTGTGTGATCGTTTATTTCGGCCTTTCTGTCTCAGTCGAATGTTATTTTCACAATGCAAGCAAACTGTCTGTCTAGCTTTCCATAAGATCCCCTTTGGTGTTTGATGGGGAGATAGAGTATTGTGAAGATGGTGAAAGAAAAATCCCTGCCTTCAGCAAAGAAAAGAGACTGGGATTGCCAGTCACAAGAGGATAGAGTGCCCTGCCTCCCTGGAAGGTGCAGCCACACAGAAAGCGCTCCTTGGGCTGTGATCAGGGAATGCCTTGTGGGAAGAAATTATAAAAGTGTACAAATGTCAGGGAATGGGAAAGGGAAATGCAGAAAATGCACTTGAATGAAGATGGGGGCCCGAGGAAGACCGAAGAACTTGGCAAGAGTATGCCAATGCTTTTGAAAATGGACAATTATATTGAGTCGATGAACCTTTCAAAACTGAAGCCTAGCTAAAATAATTTGTCATGGAATATTATCTGTCTGTTTAGCAAATGCTGATTGAATGTCTGTCACATGCCAGACAGTTAGGACGCAGTGATGTCAAGCAAAGGCAATGCTAAGGCTGTCATCCAAGGCAAGGAATTTGGACTTTTATTCCAAATGCAATAGAAAGTAATTGGAGAATTTTAAACAGAAAATGATCATGGACTGACTTATATAAATATATATAATAAATATAAAGTTGAGGGAAAATGTAGTGGTGTCTAGGTATAGGGTACCCTGGAGTAATGGTTAGATATGGGTACAGATGTTCTAGATATGGAGAATGGAAGAGTTACTTATTATTTGGGAAAATTCGTGTCTTAGTTAGGGTTTCTATTGCTGTGAAGAGACACCATGACCTTGGCAACTATTATAAAAGAAAAAAAAACCATTAATTGAGGTGGTGGCTTACAGTTAGAAGTTCAACTCATTGTCATCATGGCAGGGAGCATGGTGGCATGCAGGTAGACATGGTGCTGGCTACATCTTAATTGAAAGGCAGCAGGAAGTAGACTATCTCACTTGGAGTAGCTTGAACATAAGAGACCTCAAAGCCTACTCCCACAGTGACACACTTCTTCCAGCAGGGCTATACCTACTTCAACAAATCCAGACCTCCTAATCGTGCCATTACCTTTGCTGGCCATTTTCTTTCAAACCACCACACTTGGAAAGACAAAATTTTGGGTAATGCCTCACTTTGGAGGTAGAGCTTTAAGATGATCACAGTGTCTGCTTAATAGATTGGGGGATTGGAGAAAAAATTATAGTGTGGGGACTCATGACCTCAAGGTGACTATATTATGTCCAGCTGATAGAAAGGACATTCATCAGATGTTTCATCATGCTGACCAGATTACCTGAGTATCTTACCTCCATTGAATAAGAATTTCTTTTGCCTGGTGGTTTCAGGCTATGACTGACTCATTCTACCGCCATAGCCCAAAGTGATGTTGAAATACTAGGTCAACATCATATGGCAAAAACTCTCCCCATATGGCAGCCACGAAGCAGAGTTACAGACCCAAAGGGGCCATGGAAGGACATATGCCTCAAAGACACACTCCTTACTTCTTCTAACTAGGCACCACCTCCTAAGAGCTAATCCATGAATTCCTTTATGATTTAATCACGACTCTCTGGTGTCAACATCTGTAGACCAAGTCATCAACACACATAATGTCCAAACACAATAAAAGAAACCTGGACCAGAGAAAATTCCAAAATATACAAATAAATTTTACATGAAAATGTAGGAACAATATTGTATGTGCATGTAGGTTAAGAAAATATTGTAGGATATTGCTCATGTTCTTTCCTTCATTAATTGTTATGCTAAATACTGACCTCATTATATTTTCCATATTTTCAATTTCCCATTTTTTAAATAATAAGCATCATTACTTTTATGAGCTAAAAAAAATCTGCTTTCAGTCAACATAGGGAAATAATGCTTTTTTCTTATTGTCTTACTTATTTGGTTCAACCTCATACTAATTTCTAGTACAGTAGAAACTGCCTACTAATAAAATGCCTTCTAAGGTGTTAGGTGAACGAATAGAGACTTTGAATGAGCTCCATGTTAGAGAAGTACTCTTTAAGACAGAAATGTCACTTGTTTGGAGTTATGACAATGGCTTTGATAACAGTAAGATTCTGGAGGCCAATAGGGGTGCAAGTCTTATTTTCTAATCACTGACTATAAGTGAACTACCCAATGCAGGTGAGTGCACACACACACACACACACACACACACACACACACACACACACTCTCATGCATACACACACCCACATACACATGTATGGGGGTCAGAGGTTGACATTAGGTTTCTTAAATTTTCTCTCTCCACATTATTTTTTGAAGCACAGTCTTTCAATGAAACTGGAGTCCACTGGTTGGTTAGTAACTAGTTAGCCAGAGAGTTCCAGGGATCTGCTTGCTTCTGCTCTCCCTCACCAATACTAGCCTAGCCATACAGTGAACAGGACCCTGCCTAACCTTTACATGGATGCTGCAGATCCTTACTTTTGTGTAGCAGGTACTTTAGCTGACTAAGCTATGTGAGGTCTTGAATAAGATAGGACAAGGCTCTCTGGAGATGGAACTATTTCATTCCTCACTTGTTGTCAGCATCCCAAGTGGGCTCAGAACTCTAAATGTTGAAGCCAGCATGCTGCACAGCACAGATCTTGGCACCCATAGTTAATGCACTCAAAGGAAAGAGATGCTCTGCTTCTGTTAGCATGCTTCAGTCTCATTCCACCTCAGCTTTTGCAGCCTCCTTATGGAAGCCATGGCACCTTTCCTGCACTATATGGAAAGTTCAAAGAGTATCATTTTACCATCTCAACCTTGCTTCCCACAAGCAATGGGACGAATAAATAACACTATGGTGTGAAAGACCTACCAAAAAGGCAGGAGAAAGCCAGGGAGGTCCCTTCTGGCTAATTAAACGTCATATTTGCCTTTGGGTTGAAAAGCTGATTTTCAGGTTTCCACCTGTGGCTGTTCAGACAATATTAAAGCAAGTCAGTTCTGAAAGAAAGAAAGAAAGAAAGAAAGAAAAAAAGAAAGAAAGAAAGAAAGAAAGAAAGAAAGAAAGAAAGAAGGGAGGGAGGGATGGTGGAGGGGAGAGGAAGGGAGGGGAGGAGTGAAGAAGAGATGAGAGAGGGAGGAAGGAAGAAGCATTTGATCGGGAGTAGAGAGCTTGCCCAGCATATATGAGTCCTTGTGTCTGATTCTTGAGCACACATGCACACTCTCTGGCACTTTCCCTTCTCCAGATACCTAAGATAATTTTGAAATTCCACTTCTGCATGAGATTCCTGTAGCCTAGATAACTTTTACAGTTATTGTCCTACAGAGGGAAATGATGTGGGAGTCCCTTCTTTGTGCTCTAATTACCATTAATGAATAAAGAAACTGCCTTGGCCTGTTGATAGGGCAGAGCTCAGGTAGTTAGGCAGGAAAGATGGAACTCAATGCTGGAAGGAAGAAGGGCAGAGTCAAAGAGATACCATAAATCTGCCAGAGACAGATGCTGAAAATTTTTACCAGGAAAGCCACTGCCATGTGGCAATACACAGTTTAATAGAAATGGGTTGAATTAATATAAGAGTTAGCCAATAAGAAGCTAGAGCTAATGGGCTAAGCAGTGTTTTAGTGAATATGGTTTCTGTGTGATTATTTAGGTTCTGGGCAGCTGGGACAAACAAGCAGCCTTTGGTTACAGGGCAATGAATGGTCCCTTTAGCCTTGGCCTTAACCTTTATAAATTGGGGAGGAAGTTGTTGAATGAACCCCATCCTGGAGATATATGAACAAAGGTCTCTTCTACAAGAATGAATCCCAATGACACATGAAAGTCCAACTGACGTCCAACTTGGGAAACCAATGAGTTATTGGCATAGTTACATGGGACATGAGTGACCCTAAAGCACCTCCACTGCCAATACACCTCATGCCAACATGAATGAACCTTCAGAGATATTCCCCTTCCTTCAACCTTTCATATACTATACACATAAGCAAGCACCTGCCTTTCTTAGGTGGTTACTTGCAATTAGGATGTAATTACTTATAGTTAGCTGGGAGGTTCAGGCATTAGCGACTACAATCTCAGGTGAGAGTTCAACATCCCTTGTAACCCCATTCTTCTGTGAGAGAATGTCAACAGTCTTGAAATTCTCTTGTAGAAAGTCGCAGTTGATTAAGATGGCAGCTGTTAAACTCAGAGACTTGTGTCATACAACAGAAGGCAAATTCATACTTTTAATGAATTTATTTTATGTGTATGGGTGTTTTGGCTGCATGTATGTCTGTGTATCCTGTGCATGCCTAGTGCCCACAGAGGTCAGAAGAAGGTGTTGGCTCCCCTGGGACTAGAGTCATAAAGTTGTACGATGCTGTATGGGTCCTGGGAATTGAATCCAGGAACTCTGGAAGAACAGTCGGTGCTCTTAATAGCTAAGCAACACTCCAGCTCCCCTAATAAATCTTTATCCTTCCGGAACTCAGCACACAATGCATGGACTGTGGGTTCAATACAAAATTTTTGACTAAGTGAATTCTAACTGCTGGCTTCAAATGTCTTGCATTACACTTGTGCTTTATTTTGTGAGCATTCCTCAATAGTAACAATAGTAACACTAAGTGTTTGTTTACCTGACACCAGAGTCATGTTGAATATGCAAAGGGAGGGGCATTTGCTTGAACATAGTGCCCAGATCTATTCAATTTTGAACATCTGATGCCTTTGTTTTTTCCTCAGTTGCTACTAAGCTTTGTACTACATCATGCCTGAGAAAGTGTACAGAAGCTTGGGAGCATGGTGGGTGACATATATATGCAGTTACTATCCTCAAGGTCAACAAAATCTAGAAGAGATGGGCACCACAGCCCTGAGTTTGAGATTTTAAAGGAAAAACAAAAGCAGATTGGCCAGACAAAGCTTGTGAGTCAGTCGAGTGCTGGCTACTCTTCCTAAAGAATTTAAGACATCTTTGAAGAAAAGGGAAGGTTCTCATGGTTTTGAAGAAGGGGAGTGATGTGCCTCCATTTGTTTGAGAGGGTGCTGGTCATACAGTGAGATTCCTAGGCTAAGTGAAAGACACAACAATGATCACGGTTTCAAGGTGCAACTGTCCATCCTCAAAATGTTTGCTTCTCGAGAGAAAAGTATCAGAGAAACCTGCTATGCACATAGGCTGTCAAGAGAGGAGCCACCAATGTTAGAAAAGTGAAAGATATCTTTTCCTTGGCTACTTCTTGTGACTGGAGTGTCATGGAATAAGTTCTAGAAGGTCAGAAAAGTTTTGAGCCCAGAAGCTACTCTATTGCAGATCTCTTGGGGCATAAGATGAGGTCTTACATTCCAACGTGATTAGATACATTGATAAATATAACCCAAACATGTTTATTCATGGTTTCCATCAGGGTATCTGAAAAATTAATGCCCAAAGGGGAAAATTGATCTGTTCTTTAGTTCTACTTTGTATTTTCTGTTTCCAGGCCAAATAGTTTAGAATCGAGCTCAGTCATAACAAGATTATACAGGCATGCTAGTTTCGAGATGCCTTGGGCAATGGCAGAAGCAAACTCATTGAGTTAGACTGAGTTAATTAGTACAGCCTCAGTTGACATATTTGAGCCATCTTCCTCCTAACTGTGATCAGGAGGTCGTTCTAGAGAAAACCTTACACCCTAACCATCCTGATGACTCCTTCACTCTGTCCAAGGTATGTGTTGCTACAAGGCTAGTTTTGACTTCCATTAAACATTTCAAGCTACCTTAGTTCATATTTGAGCCCATTAGAATGACATACACAGAGATACAGAGACAGATTACTACTGGGTGGTCAAATTAGAGAAGTCAGGGGCTTGACCCAGACACCTGGAGGTCAATGCATTAGGGATGTTGGCCAGGTGAAATGATGTGAATGTTAAAACAGAGCCACCACCATGACCTGCAGTCAATGGCTAACACAAAATGAACTCAATGGTATTTTTGGAGTTTTTAGGGTTTTTTCACATAATGCTTTTTCTGAACTCTTGTCATCCCCCCATTTATACTCTACCTTCTTTCTCTTCTTTCCTCTCTCTCTTTCTCAACATTGCAGGTCTTTTGTTTACATAGGGAATGTGTGTGTCTCTCCATCTATATATCTTTCTTGTGCCTTTTATTTGACTAGTTTTTTCTTGTTTGTTTTGTCCTATTAAGTTTTGTTTGCTCAATTAATAAATGGGATCTCCTGAAACTGAGAAGCTTCTATAAAGCAAAGGACACACTCAACAACACAAAATGGCAGCCTACAGAATGGGAAAAGATCTTCGCCAACCCACATTGGACAGAGGGTTGATCTCTAAAATATATAAACAACTCAAGATATTGGTCAATGCCGGGCGGTGGTGGCGCACGCCTTTAATCCCAGCACTTGGGAGGCAGAGGCAGGCAGATCTCTGTGAGTTCGAGACCAGCCTGGTCTACAGAGCTAGTTCCAGGACAGGCTCCAAAGCCACAGAGAAACCCTGTCTCGAAAAAAACCAAAATAAATAAATAAATAAATAAATAAAAATGTAATTAAAAAAAAAGATATTGGTCATCAAAAGAACAAATAATCCAATTAAAATTGGGGCACAGACCTAAACAGAGAACTCTGAACAGATGAATCTAAAATGGCTGCAAGACACTTACGAAAATGCTCAACATCCTTAGCCATCAGAGAAACGCAAATCAAAACAACTTAAGGTTCCATCTTACACCTGTAAGAATGGCCAAGATCAAAAACACTGATGACAACTTATGCTGGAGAGGTTGTGAGGTAAAAGGAACACTCCTACATTGCTGGTGGCAGTGTAAACTAGTATATTCACTTTGGAAATCATTATGGCGATTTCCCAAATAATTAAGAAACAACCTACCTCAAGACCCAGCAATATCACTTTTGGTATATACCCAAAGGATGTTCAATCATACCACAAGGACTTGTGCTCAACTATGTTCATAACAGAAATATTTGCCATAGCCAGAACCTCAAAACAACCTAAATGCCCTTCAACCTAAGACTGAATAAAGAAGATGTGGCACATTTACACAATGGAGTACTACACAGTGGAAAAAAATAATGGCATCTTAAAACTTTTGGACAAATGGATGAATCTAGAAAACATCATATTGAGTGAGGTAACCCAGACAGGGTAGAAGGGGAAGGGAGGAAGGTAGGGAAGTGACGAAAAATATATAACTCAATAAAAAAATTTAAAAAGTGAGGATTTCTGCCTCCTCCTCGCCACAAAAAAGTGATAATAATAAAAATAGAAAAATTTTAAACATTATTATTCTTATTTAGATGTGTGTTTGTTGTATAATGAGAAAGGGTGTAGATTTGGGTGGATGGGAGGGTCTGGGAGGAATTTGGGAAGGGAAAATTATAATCAGAATATACTGAATGAAAATAATATATTTTCATTTAAAAAGAGAGAAGAAAAAAATTAAAAGAAAAGAAAGATAAATTATCATGCCCAGGACAGTAGCAGTGCCAAGGGTTCCTCATGGGGGAAAAAGAACTTTTCTGAACTATCTACAGAGATCATTGATGCTGTCGCCTCTCCTTTGAGAGAGTAAGGTATTGAGGGTTGGAACACTATGGGACCTTGCCATGGTTGTTGACAGCTAGCCATTTAGTGGAGAAGCAGGGATGAAAATACAGGTCTTCTACAGGGGGGAGACAATGAGATCTTCTTTCTTTCCGCATTATAACCCGACTCACTTTGAACACGAATGCACAGGTGGACAACTTAGTCTCTTGGGTTGTTACTAGATGTAACGTCTGTTAAAAGTTGTGGCTCAGAGCATGAAAAGAAAGAACAAAGAACGTGGCCTGATGCAGAATGAGACTTGCCATTCCTTAGGAATTCTATTAACCAATGCGTGAATGCCGAGATGGGGGATGATTCCTGTTGGGGTGGTGGGCAGTACTGGCACCTGGACAATTTTGTTAGGTCCTTCCAGGGCAATCCTGATCAGCTCTAAAGACAGAACTGCTGAAGTGTCCTTTTGGCAACTTTGTGCAAATGAGGAAAAAAAAATCACGTAGGAAGCTGTAGAACCGAAATTCAGGCCATGACTTTGACCTTGGGGTTTCCTTAACAGGAATGGATGTTAACATTCCAGGGCTCAGAAAGTTCCCTAGGTTGTGTTTCAGAAACAATGTACAACACACGGGATCTAAGCTGCTATTTTAAGCTCGAGAACTGGGGTCAGCAACCTTTCTCTATAAATGGCTAGACAGTGGATATTTTAGACTTTGCAAGCCCCAGGGACAATGTCACCACCACGCAACCCTATCTGCTAGGGTAGCCGAAAACAGCCGTATACACTAATGCAATTGGCACACTTCTATTTTATGCTTCTTTATTTCACAAACAGGTGCCACACTGAATTTGACCAGTGAGCTGAACTCAGCACTAGACTCGCATAAGGGTTGGGTCATAAAACAAGTCAGGGAGTCATTCCACAAGTACACAGAATGTGAGCAATGTCTAATGTGTGTCGCAGCAAAACTGAGTCTGAAGCAGCAGACCCATGCATAAAAATCAAGTTATAGAGTGAGTATAATTGCTGGGAACTCAGAAGGTGACATGCGGCAGGAACTTGAAGACATGTTGATCCATTCTGCTCCTGAGGATGTGTCTAAGGCTCCACGGAAGAATCAGTAATTTACCCAGACTGTCTCCTCTCCCGACCCTTGGAAGACATGACTAGTCAATTTCCACACCATTCAGACACAGTGGGTCATGATCCTATCAAACACAGAGGCTCAGGGAAGCAATGCTAGTCAACACTGTTTCCCAAGTGAACTCCAATCCTGCTGCTCCTCTCAAAGGGTGAATAGTTCATCTCACAGCAAGGAGGCAAGACATCAGGCAGGACAGGGACAGTATGCAAGTGGTTGATAAGACTAGGGACTAACACCGTGCTCACAGATTAGCAAGACGTCATTCAATCAACCATATGGAGTTCAGAGCAGGAGGGATAGAGACTGTTGAGGCCGTTGGGGCAGCCATCAGGGTCTCAGATGTCAAAGTAAGCTTCCTGCTTATTTTATTCCTGTAGTGATGATCATATTTATATTTTTGAAAACTAATAGCAGTGATGGAAGAGCTGAATGAGAAGTTGTAAGGTAAGGTCAGGGGAGAGGGTGAGGACCAGAGATACAGCTCACTGCTGTTTCAGGAACTGGAATTTAGTTCCTAGCATCCATGTTGGCTATCTCACCTCTAAGGCCATTTTCAGACAGAGCTGAAGCTTCTGACCTCTGTGGGCATGGGAGCACACACACACACACACACACACACACACACACACACACACGTGCATATATCTCTCCCAATACACACACAATTAAAAATTAATTAAATTTTAAACACTAAAAATATCGAAGTGGGGAGAGTTGGGAGGTGGCAATAGGGAAACTCTTTTAAGGCTGTTGTAACAACTGGTAAGTGAAGATTTGTCCTAAGAACCTCTCAGTAGGGCGCAAAAGGAGTACACAGGTGCTTCTTTCTTTCTGTTTTGAAGTGAAGGCACAGAGATTATCGTATTTTGATAGTGAAACGGGATATAGATTAAAAAGGAGGTAAGTAGGACTATGTTCCAATCTGAAATAATGGACAGCTTCCACTCTCCGATGATGAGACCCACGCGAAGAAAGACACATAATCAAGCCAGCACCAACTGTCCTAGGCTGAACAAAACCTTGAAAATCTGTGCAAAGCAGAAGTTTGGATAAAAGGCAACATCAGCTTTGGGAGCTGGGGAAACCTCGGCTGATTTTCACTTGTAAAAACCCCCCTGCATAGACGCCAGCCACGGATTTGCGGCGAGCACTGCTTCCCTCCCGTTGGCTCATTAGCACGGAAGGATCTGATCTTTAGAAGTAAAATTGGGAAATTTCGCCACAGATGGGGATGCCTTGATTACACAGGAAGGCTGCGACTGCACAGTCAGCAACAGGTGCTGCTGTATTCGGAGAACCCCGCGCTTCAAAAGACTAGCTGAGCCTCCCCAATGGCTGGCGCATAACAATTTACGCTGATTACAAACTCCTGGTCTTGTTTTCCTCCCATCTCCCTCTAATATTGAGCAACTGGGGGTACTGTTTCCCTTTCCAGCCAGTTTATAAAAGTTCCGGGGATATTTCTCCTCAGCTCGTCTCCCTTCCTTCTGTATTTGTACCTCTTCCTAGCTCATGAGTTGGCACGGGGGCAGCAAGTCTCTGGAAACCTTTTCTCTCTTGCTGCGGGCCGTGTTCACCTTTCACGGTCGGGAAATACTTAACCTTTTTTTTTTTTTTTTTTTTAAAAAAGGGAAGAAAGCACATTGAAAGGGAACTAGTAGAATGCCCCACTTACGTGCTGGTCGGATGGCTCAGTAAGTAAAGGTGCTTGCAGTCACGCCTGAGGATTTTAATTCAAGGCCTCGGACTCAGACTCACATGGTAGGAGAGCATAGGCATCTCCAGATTGTTCTTTGACTTCCTAAAGGGTGCCATGGTAGGTGAACACAGCCCCACACTAAATAACTGGATAGATAAATATCAATAAAGCTCCAGTTTTTATGTATGGGAAATTGAATGATTCAGAGAAGGCAGGTGACAGCTTCTCTTACGTATGTACTAAGATTTGCCAGGGTGAGCAGAAATTTGGTACATATGCCCTGAATGCAGAAAATGCCAGGTAGAAAGCCATGCTGCAGGTCCTGCAGGCTGAGTAATAATACTCCTCTTTCATGAAACATAGCAGTGAGACCCAAGAGTGTCCACAGATGAATAGCGGTATTCATCTGCTTTGCATTATAAAGAAAGAAGGTGTGTGTGTGTGTGTGTGTGTGTGTGTGTGTGTGTGTGACTGGATATCAAATCTAGAGTTTTGCATATGTTAAGCTACTATGCAGTTACTCTACCACTGAGTTGCAAGCCTCTCCTTTATTTTTTTATTTTTTTATATATTTTTTAAATTTATTTATTTATTAAGGATTTCTGCCTCCTCCCTGCCACTGCCTCCCATTTCCCTCCTCCTCCCCCGATCAAGTCCCTCTCCCTCATCAGCTTGAAGAGCAATCAGGGTTCCTGACCTGTGGGAAGTCCAAGGACCGCCCACCTCCATCCAGGTTTAGTAAGTTGAACATCCAAACTGCCTAGGCTCCCCCAAAGCCAGTACTTGCAGTAGGATCAAAAACCCATTGCCATTGTTCTTGAGTTCTCAGTAGTCCTCTTTGTCCACTATGTAAGTCCGGTTTTATCCCATGCTTTTTCAGACCCAGGCTAGCTGGTCAAATGCTGCTTTAAGGAAAGGTCAATGTGTTGCTTAGACTGGCTTCTGACATGTGTTGTTCCTGCCTTGGAGTTCTAGGACTGCTGATGTTTGCCACCACCCCAAGCTAAAAATTCTTCCATAATGTGATTTTTATAATCTTCTCCAGGGGCACCTAAGGTGTACCTTCCTCAGACCTTACATTTAATTTGGATGTATCCTATCCCTATATCAACTTGATGAGCTTCATAGACATTTTTCATTGAGCTCTGAAAGTTTATCATGAATACAAAATTAGTCCCTGCACCACACCCACAAACAAAATCAGCTGTCAACTGAGACATCTTCTGTACAGCGCCAGGATACCCCATCAAACTCCCCCCAACACACTGTTTATCTTTCACTCAGAACTTTTGAACTAGACAATCTTGGGGAAGTTAGCAACCCCTCCTCAACTGAATTCCCTCCCGTATAAACTGAAGATGATTTTAATATATGACTTCAAGATTGTCAGAAGGAGGGGAAATAATGTTTCAAATGAAATAGTGCCCGGTATAAGAGTCAGAAGGCAGTAAATCCAGAGGAAGACAGTGCTCAAGGAGGCTGGGATCCAGGAGAGAAGGTTCTTTGCAGATACTTCAGGTGTGCTGAGTGGCTTCAGATGCCTGCTGCTTCCTGCCTGCACATCTGCGTCTGAGGACACAGAGCTAAGTGGTCAAGGATCACTTCTGGAGGAAAATAAAAGCCTAATGCTCTTGTTCTTTGCTGGCGACCTTTCCTTCAATGACCTCCTTACCTCCCTGTTTCCCACGTAGACCCATTAGCAGGATGTGTGGCAATATGCTGCGTGTCATCTGTCTCAAAGACACAGGGCTAGGATGCAGGTACACCAGATGGATGGACCTAGTGTGACTAATTATTGTGTATTTGTCTTTAATTATTATCATTTATTACCAGAGGAAAGACAATGGAGGAGCTCTGACGGAGAAGAAAATGTTGGCAGCAGGGAAGTTTTCCCTGGAACATGACTGAGTGCAGCGGAAAGTTTTTCTAGCTGGTGACAATGGGTTTGTACAGGCATAAACATGCCTCCTGCACATTTGATGGAAGGCCTTGCAAGTTTATTCTCTTTAATGTCTAATGAAACTAACTTCAATACATATCTATAATGTTTAATTTTTTTTTCAAAAGAATTGTGCATAAGTATCTACAAGGACTTTCCTAGTATTTTCTAGAACAATTCTTGGCGCTAATTAGCCAACAAGTGTGTGATAACAATTGAAGAGCAGGAGGGTAATATAAGCTTAAAAAAAGGAAGAAGTCCCGAGTTTTAAATAATGTGTATTTCAGCAAGAGTCTCATCAATTTGTCTTTGATTTTCTTTTTATTATAAAATGGCATATTTTAAATTGCTCATTATTATAAACTACAATAGAGATAATTTTTAAATTATGAAAGGTTTTTAAAAATTATTTTATTCCTTTTAATTAGGTGTACATTTGTGATTGTGCATTTGTCTGTCTATGTGTATGTCATGTGTGTAGGGGCACCTGTGAGTCCAGAGGCATTGGATCTTTTGGAGTTGGATTTATAGGCAGTTGGGAACTGCCCAACAAGTATGTGTGCTGGGAATGGAACTTAAAACAATAAATGCTCTTTGCCACCAAGTCACCTCTCCAGCTGGGAAGGGAAAGATTTCAACAGTGAAGTCAAGGAGCTATTTTGTGAATCCACTGTATGAGGAACTTCCAGGTAGACAAAGTTTATGCCTTTCGTTTTTTATGAGACAAGGTTTCTCTGTAGCTCTGAAGCTTGTCCTGCTTGGCGAATTTTTTATGTAAACAAATAGTACAGATTATAACAGAACTTTAAACCTACACACACACTTGATATCTCAATATGCCCAAGCCATGAAACAACTAAAGCTTCTCTGTGTGTGCAAGACCACAGTGGAATAAATTGCGGTCTGTAATAGCATGGAATTTACATTTCGTCAAGAGATTGTTTTTGTTTTCCCCCTTTATTTCATAAATAGGTTCTTTTTAGCAAATACACCTGTGTTGTTGAGTGCTATTTGAAGAAATAGCAACAGCGGATATTCTCTAACAATACATTTTCATTAAAAGTTAATCCTTTCAAAGACCTTGAGTCTGGAGTTTTCCCTTTTTCTAAAACCTAAACAATATAAACAAAACAATAAGAGGACACATTTGGTTGTCTGTAACGAAGAGAAGAAACTGCTGAAGCCAGAGGGGCTATTTCCACAATGAAGCTGAGATTATAGGCAGTTAGTCCTTGTGGAGGGCAGTTTGTCAGTCGGGAGGGAGGCAGGTGAACCCAACTCTGAGGACATGCCACACCCTTGTGCCCACCGATGTGTTATTCCAGATTATTGTGGCAGATACTTGCAGGATTTTGTTTCTTTGGTGGCATCTCAGCTCAACATCATTTTCCTCATTGAAGGAACTCTTTTTTTGTTCTCTCTTTCATTTCTGCAAACAGTCTTCCCATAGCAAAGGTAATAATTGTAATAGAAAGAAACATTTATTCCAGAACACTGACCTCTGGTAGAGGATTATGAGACAGATACTTGTGTTCCATTGTTCTCTGGCCCGGATCACACTGCAGGAGCCCCGACTTAGCTGTGTTTTATGCTTTGGGCTGAGACCAACTCATATCTCAACAATGCACTCCAGCCCACAGCAGCAGGCACATCTGTCTACTTCCTTCTGCAGACTTCCTTTGAGTCCCTGCTGGTATTTAAGTAATCCCTTCCCTCAATTAAGGTGGAATCAACCATTCTTCCTGGCAGCACAGCCAGACGTACGGATAGCAGTGCACAGCGTTGCATGGATCTTTGAAAGCTCTTTTGCCTTTTTTATCTCATGCATCAAGCTGGTACTCTTCTAGAACTCAAGAAGGGTCTGCCACCAAACAGGTGATCAAGTCAATTTGGGCACTGAATTTGGCTACTGCTGTAATAAAATATATGTATAATCCTATAATTGGCTCACAACGTGGCTCAAACTCTGTGTTTCGATACTAACACCATAGCAGGAAGAGGTACTATTCTTTGATTCAAATCACTATTGCAATAGGAAGCTAAAGAAAAAATACCTGTGTGCAGTCAGTGACTGGCAGTGGTCCGAGGTTTCCTTTCATCCTCCCCTTCTGAGGTCATTCTTATCCATCTGCTTACCTGCCAGGTGTGTGTTTATCTGTCTCTCTGGTTCTTTGGCCATTGGTGTGTGAAAAGAGGCAATGTCTTTGTATTAAAACATTCAGGTGGGGATGATTAACTCTCCAGTTCTTTCTTCACCTAGCATCCACAATAAGAAATCTTCAAAGACAGTCAGGAAATAATCCCAGCACTCAGGAGGCAGAGGCAGGCAGATCTCTTGAGTTTGAGACCAACCTGGTTTACAGAGTGAGTTCCAGGAAAGCCAGGGCCTCCTCTTCCTTTACCATAGCACACACCTGTGCTATACCATATCTGTAGTAACAACTGAAAAGTAATGGAGAGTTTTGTGAAAATCCAAACAAACCTTAGTGTGTTGCTAATACTCTTCTTGTGGGAACCCCTACTACTCTTCACTTTTGAAACAGCGATTTTCCCTTAACGGTGATTCCAGGCAATCACACGTTTCCCATCGCTTCTCTGCTATTAGAGAAAGAGCAGAGAACCAGTTCCTGAGTCTTTGTTTGCCAATAATGATAGCTAGACCTGAATATAGAGCAGTGCCCATGGGAATGAGTTTACATGCACACTCGTCTACAGGGCTGAGACCACACTCAGCCACGGGACACTGAGGCTCGCTTGTCTGTGACTAGACAAATACCCACCCATCCCTAAGCAAAGGTGAACACAAAAACATGGCACTAACAATTTATTAATAATCATTAGAAGCAATCTCACTTTTTTACCCCTGTTCAGTCATATAAGTTCAAACCAGGATGAGTGGAAGTTCCCAGAGAGAGGTAGTGGATAACACTTGATAGACATATGATGCTGACATCAAAGCTGGAAATAGAAAACAACACACCACTGAATATCCAATACATTCAGAACACCATTTTTTTTTTTGTACAGCAGATGCTGATTGAGGGCTTACCAAGCACTAGGGGCTCTTTGTGCAGTACATCAAGTAAGATTTTTCTCCTCCGTCTCCGAACCCTTCATAGATAAGAAACACAGGCAGAATAGAAAAGTTTCAATGTTTCTGAAAGGTGTTCCCATCAGATATAATCAGCATGATTATGCATATTTCAATGCCTAGGACAAACTCCAAGGGACCTCTCCTGTCCAAGGATCTTCACATTGGTCACTATGTACTGCTGATGATGCTGGAGCTATTTGTTTCATGGAGAAATCGAGTATCTGTTATGTATTAACATCCAAGACTTTTGAAAGTGTGATCCTAGCCAGTATCCATTAGCATATGTTTCGATAGGAGAGGTGATAATGTATGAATAAAATAAATTTTAATATATTTTACAAGTTACTGGGCAATAAATGAGCATAAATTTCAGAGGCCAATAAGCATGACTTTAAACATGGAAGATGTTTAAATGAGAGAATGAGTCTTGACAAAGTTCCTTGACAGTTTAGACTACTCACATATAGACTGATCAATGACTGCATTGATACCTACTAGATGTTTTCTGAGATCCTAGCAGATGAGGAGGAACCTTATGTAAGAAATTGCATGAGCAAGAGTGAATAAAATTGGTCCTGCTTCTACGATCACTTATGTTCTTGATAGAAGAAGACAAACTATTGTGAATTCTTGATAGGAGTATTTTTTTTTAGTTCTAGGCACAAAGTGCTTTGGAAAAACACAGTGGGGGAAGTTACTTGGCAGGAGGAGTAGGGACTATCCAGAGAGGTATTGGTGTTGCACATGATGTGTATTGAGATCTGCAATATGAATACTCATACTCTCTGACATGAGCAAAAGGACCAACCACAGATGAGAACAAGAACCGATATCACTTGAAACTACCTGCTCCCTTGGCAGCAAACTTCCAAGTCCTTGTCTTGTATTCAGAATCTCATCCGTGTAGACCCATCTTGAATTTTGATCACACCAAATGATCCTGGACGCACAAGGGGAACAACACAGATAAAAGACTGATCCCAATTTCAAGCTATCAAGACATCGGGAAGATAGAAAGGGACTTCATGACACCAGATTGAGAGGCTGTGGGACGAGCTCACCTCTCTAAGTTCCTGAAGATTTGTGACTTTGTAAAACTTGATGAGGACATGGTGTGATGACTATCTCATCCTGCAGAGGAGAAATGGAATCTCGGAAAGAAACTGAAGAGGCAACGTATGATTAGAACGACTGTCATGACTGAGGTTAGACCCAAGATCCCAGCACCCTCCTTTCAATCTGGCACAAGCCAATTTCTGTAGCTATTATTATGTGTCCTTCAAATCAACCACTTTCAATGAAATATTGCTTAAAATGCAGCCTTACATTAAAGTATACATATATGTATGCCAGTAGATGTACATACAGAGCATCCTTTGGGGCGTTCTTTAAAATTTATCATACAAAGCATTCTTTGGGGGCTTTTTTGTAAAGCTTATACAGATCAAGACTATATCTCAGCTGGGCGATGGTGGTGCACACCTTTAATCCCAGCACTCAAGAGGCAGAGGCAGGCAGATCTCTGTGAGTTTCAAGTTAGCCTGGTCTTCAGAGCAAGCTCCAGGATGGGCTCCAAAGCTACAGAGAAACCCTGTCTCCAAAAACCATAAAAAAAGAATATATATCAAGAATATATATCAGGGATACAATACTTATTTAGCTTGCATGAGACCTAAAGTTCAATTCCTAGGACTTCAAAGAAGCAACAAAAATTTATCCTGAAAATGTATATGGTAGAAGCAATGAAAATCTCACATTTTAAGATACTGAATTCTGTACTGTATACACACACACACACACACACACACACACACACACACACACATATGTATGATCTATTTTTTCAAAGTTTTACATAATGATTAAAAATAAGCACGTAAATGAGAACTTTAGGAAGGCAAAATTTCTTCTTGAATTATCCAGAATTCTGAATTTGTATCACCTTAAAATCTCTTGAAGACAGTTCAATATAATCATTCATATGCTGCAATATGAAGATACATATTCACTTGTATATATGAATATTTATGTATATATGTCTATGTGTATATGTGTCATATATATATATATATATATATTTGTGTGTGTGTCTGTGTCTGTTTATACAATACACATAGGCATAATTTTTCATCTCCTTCAGTTCTCTCTGTGAATCTTCCCCTGAGTTTTTCTTGACTTCTGAGCAGCAATTAGACAGTCCACATAGAAAAAGGATTTCTCAGCTGTTTTCTTAATTAAAGTAAGCTGATACTCTTGTCCGATCTTGGCTAGATGAAATTTATTTTGTCTAAATAGACCATCATTTTGTACTCTCATGTCTAGGTTTTATGATATCAGCATAGAGAATCAATCAAATAAACATACATAAGCATCACATTTCCACTGAAATGATTCAAAAGTATACATAGTTAATGTCTTAATACTGAGAGGGAAAGTGGTATATGGCTTGCTTATTTGGTCCTATCAACACTTTTGTTTGGAGGGTGGTGAGTCTTTCTGAACGTTTTAATCTCAGGGGCAGGCCTCTTTGGAATCTGAAGAGAAGCTTCCTGAAAATATTATTTTTGGAAAACTGGTACTAATTGAAAGTCAACAGCCTAATGTGAGACTGTCATCAGAAGCATAAAGGGATAGGAATGAGCAGGGTTTGGAAAAGTGAGCCAAAGCATCTGGAGCCCTTCTCAGTGTGTGGGAACCATTCCCAATCATCCGAGGGCCAACAACCCAGCCTTGGAAGACAGTGTACAATCATCCATGTCGGTTTAATGCTTTTAACTATGCTGTCCATCACCTTGCTTCTTATTTGCCATCTTTATTAATATTAATTCAAGCGGAGACACACTTTTTCATTTTGATTTTGCTGGAAAAACAATAAAGACAACAGGATGCTTAAACCTTTATTGGTTCAGAAGGTATAGATTGGCAGCCATGAAATTCAGCCTATGAGTATAGATAAGGGATTGAGTCTCTTTCTTCTTGTGGGGTGATCCAAGCACATTGATACAGAAGGAAGAAGGCAATGTCCTTGAGACTAAAGGTCACATTTTCCGGGAAAACTGATGTTCCTAGTTCCGGTCACTAAGAACACAGCAAGATGTTAAACTGAGGAAGAGAAGAGGGAAGAGGATGGGGTGTGGCCAGCTGTAGCTCCATAAGGTCATGATGTTGAGGAGGTTCCTTATGAATGACTTCGTGTCTTCTTTGGTATGTGGAGAGCTGAAAAGATGGGTCTTTCCAGCAAGAACAGTCAGTGTTAGCAAGTGGGTCCTGAACTGAGTACAGCAAATTGAGATATTTTTCTCTGAGCAGAGGACAGAGCTGCTGATGGACACTGGTAGGAGTTGAGGTTGTAGAAATCAGTGAGCGAAGGTCCTTATGAGCAATGGTTAAATTTCTGAGCATTGCTTTGCAGTTATAAGATACAGATTGAAGTGGGAAGCTTGAGGTCTGTATGAAGACTGCCAAAACTGAATACAAACAGTATTCTTTCATGCCACACCCATTTTCTTCACACTTCGAGGTGTTTCCCATTATCTCAAGAGAAGAAAGATTTCTGGGGTCAGTGGAGATAGTATGATGGTGTACCCCTTTAATACTAGCATTTGGGAAAGTAAGAAGAAAGAATCGTGAGTTTGAGGACAGCCTGGTGACATAAACAGCTCCTGTTTTAAAACATGCCTCTGTGAGTGTGTTTGTATGTGTGTGTACATGCACACACCAAATTTCAATTAACCATAGAGTTATTCATCAAAGTACAAGCAAGCAGGAGAGCTAAGAAATTAGAATATAAAGCATAAGGAAAATGTAACTATTCTTTTAAGTCAATGTCCTTCCCTCAGAGTGGATAAAGTTTACACTATGGCCAAGAATAAGCTGATGTTGATGAACCACTTTTAGCCTGCTTCAAACAATTCATGCACCCGCAGGGAACAACAGGCTGCCAGCTTGCATTAGAATGTCTACTACAGCAACTGGAAATCGGAATATGATTGCAAATATACAATTTTGAACACTTTAGTAATTACCCTATCATGAACTAGGGGTGACTAGATGCCTTCCTAAGTCACCAAATCTGAAACACAGGATCTGGGATTCCAGACCTAGAAGGATTCTAAGAAGCAGCAAGGAAGGGGGGGGGGGCACAAATGAATGGGAATGTTGATGTAGATGCTCCTGCTTTTTAATGAAATGCCTTGTATGAGATAAACTCAAATCCCATAGTTAACCAGATGGTCGAGATGTTTCTTTTCCTTCCTAAGCAGGCAAAAGCAACTTGGACAGCATTGCCGAGTTTTCCTCTCAGTGTTTTAAAGGTAATGTTTGACACCTGTGACTTTCAAAGCCATGGAGGAAGGCAATATGATAGCTACAGCAGATACCTTCTGACTCAGTTGTCAACCTGAAATGATTATATCTTCTTTGAAAACAGCCGTGGTAACAGAAACGGCCTTGGCTATCACCTGGTCGACCTCCGTGTGATGCCTGGTGCAGGCTGTCACCAAAAGTCTAAATCTACATGTTTCCAAGGCAGCATCGGAGCAGCCAATGTCTATGCAGGATTTGTTGACTGATTAAAAACCAAGAGTGCTGATTTTGTAAATCCGTTTATATCCACTCCACATTTCCCATGGAAGATTTATTGATATTGCCCAGAAATACAGAAGTGTTTCTCTTCCGCTGTTACCTGGCACACATAATTCAATGTGAACTTTGATGAATCCACCTTCACTAAATCAATAAAAACTGTCAGTACGCTTTATATCTCTGCAAGGGCTGTTGCAAAGGAAGCACGGAGGAGAGAAGGGACTGAGTTTGAGACATCCACCAATGTGGTAGCAATGAGAGTCTGTCTGTATCGTCACTCAAGAAAACGTGGGCGTGTTCCTAGCCCCTGATCTCCCCCTTCTGTAGGAACAGAACAATGGAGGTCTGGTGAGAAAATCCAGCCTTGCGGGTGTTGAAAACTTTTTCTCTGTGATTGCTGAGAGTCACCTCTTCTCTCAACTTTGAATTAGAACATTTTTTCAAGATGTCTCAACTCCCAAGCTTCCCTTTGATCCTTAGCAGAGGTATTGGTGGTTCAGTTCTGTTTGGCCTCTGTGGTTTTCTGTTCTGGAGTTCAGGGAGAAAAAAGATATTTGAACATGGGGCATTTTTTTTTTTTTATCACGGTGGTGTTGGGTGTAGAGTGGGTTGGTTTGAAGTTTGGATGAGGTTCCGTGCGGAGGGGAATGGCAGCAATGGTGTCCTCTGGTGGGAAAGTTCTAGGCCAGGAACCCAGGCCACTTGGTTCTGCAGTTTTGATGTAAGCCTGAGACCGAAGTGACCACGGTATCTAAGACTTGATTCTTCCTGACAATCAAAGCAAGGGGCCTGCTGGTCTTTGTTCTGGTGCGCACCATCAGTGATAGTTCTCCGAGGGGGCTGCTTCCAGTCAACAAACGCAGGCAGCGTGCCTCTGCTCAGAACTAACTCTGGGAAGCTTGCCTTGTTTTCTGAAAACCCCCCTCTTTATTTTCTCTCCAATTAGTTTTATGTGTCTATTTATTTTTCTCAACAAGTTCATAATTTTATTTTTTTTTGTTTGTATTCCCTGTCCCACCCAAACCCTGCAGCGTTCCCTACTCTGAAAATCTGCTTGCCTTTTAAATCCATCTGTATTGAATTATTTAGAGTTTTGATAAAGCCCTGTTTTGTCTGATGTTTATTTTCTTTAACAACAAGAAACTCGAGTGAACTTTTTCAAAAGACTTCCCCTACCCCTCCAAAAAAGGTTCTAGTTTTTCAAAAGTGTTAGGCAACCCTGGCCAAAATGCACAAAGCCACCGTTGGGTGCCCTTTCCTTTGTGATCTGGGTTTCTGTTGCACCATTAAAGATTCTTTCATCTGAACCTGTTGTGGGGAGAGGAAAAGAAAACATCTTCTGAGCATGAACTCCGTCCAGAACACAATCCCATGCCTCTCCTCACTACCCAATCCCTCTGAGTCTTTATCTTCTGCAGCTGATCATTCCTGCATCCTTGAGGCGCATTCTGCATTGTGATTGGCTGACACCTACACATACACAGATGCTCACCCAATTCCTTGTTTATTCCTACCTTGCTCTCTTTGAAAGCTGCTTAACTCTTAACACTCTGCTAACTATTTTACTTCATCTCAGTGAATTTCTACTCTTCCTCCCCACTTAGCTTCTTCTATCACTGAGTCGCTGATGACTAATAATTTGAGCCTGGGCATCTTTCTCACTCATCCATTCTAGCCAATATTTTTATCCTTTATGCCACTCTACCTTCTGCATTAAATTAATTAATTAGTTTAGTGGTGGAGTTTTTCCTTGGGGTGAGAGAGACACACACACACACATACACACAGAGAGAGAGAGAGAGAGAGAGAGAGAGAGAGAGAGAGAGAGAGAGAGAAAGAGAGAGAGAGAGAGGGAGACGCACAGAGAGACAGAGAGAAAGAGATAAAATGATTACTTTGAAGGGCACTCAATACACATTGCTCTTACACAAACTCACGTCTGCTAGATGTGCCTACACACAGGAGTCCTGAAACAGCGCAGGTGGCTGATACTGGGAAGCCACCCGAGAGTGGAAAAAAAAAATGAACGGATTAAGTTGCAAGCCAGAAAGTGTAGTTAGCTCTTCTTGTTAGAATAGCTTAGGCTACTGAATGAAGGAAAAAGAAAAACAAGCTTCCCATGGAAAGAGGTCATGGTACACATATCTTTTTAATTTAGGGAAGTGAAAATTAAAGTTTTTATTTCTTCACCTTGTCTTTTATTTTCTCCTCCCTCGGTGAGTGCGTTTGTGTGTGTGCATGTGCGCGCGCACGCTTGCACACACTCATCCCTTTTCAATCCTTCCTTTAAGGTTTAATTTAACAATAACATTTGCGATCGGGGTCCTGCGCATCTCAAGGGCATTGCGCTTGAAATTGCACACGCTCTGCACCATTTATCATGGGCTGACATGTGTCATGTTCCAAGCTGCAGCTCCAAGAGGTTACAGCTCACGACTGCTCCTTTGTTGATCAGCTGCCGAGAAAACTGAGGCACCTTCCTTCTCTTCTCCTTTTATTTCCCCCCTCCCTTCTAGTTATTAAAGCTGCCTCATCCCCTTTCTGAAGGCCCAGCTTCACCCCTTCACTGAAGAAGAAACACAAAAGGATTTGTATTGTGTGGATGCTTCATTTCCTGAAATTTCTGGTGGGAGCCACGCAGTGTTTAATAAGATTGGAATGCTCCTCTAATCAACTTTAATCTTTGTCTAGAGAGAAACGGAAAAGATCATTAAAGTCAGCACCCACCTAGCTTTGTTTCCAGGCTCACGGCAGCTGCACAGGATGGGAACATTTAGATCTGGCTGGATCCCACTCACCAGGCTGCAACAGTCCCGAGTCTCCCCTTTTTATACATGTGCTGTCAGAAAGCGGGCCTTCTCTCATGCTATCTTCTGGCCCGGCAGAGATTTGAACTTAACCACGAAAGTTCCTTTAATGCACATGGAAGTATGACGTGAAAGATGAGGGGGTCTCATTTTCCAGAAGAAGGCTTCCTTGGTGGCCCCACCCATCTAAGGTTCTGCTTGTCTCCAACCTAGCCTGAAAAGTTAAGTTTGAACAAGTTTTAAGCAGAGGATAATTAAACCAATAAACTAAGGACTGCCATGTGGCCAGTTTTGTCCTAAGGTATTTTCCAACCAGTATTCCTGACTGGGTGTTTCCTACTGCTGAAAACCAGAGGTCCAGAGGTGTTGCTGTGGTCCCTTTCCCCACCCACCTATTGGCTAGTTTACATCCCCACTTTGTCCCTGTGCTGGAACGCCAACTATCTTACCCCCCCCCCCACCAACTCCTTCTGTACTTGTAGAGATAGCATTTCTTCAGGCATCTTAAAGCCCGCTTCCCTCACCTCTGGTCTCTCCAGGGCTTACCAAAGTTGTAGCATTATTTCCCTACTCACTACAAAATAATCACTGTGATCCTTTTGCTGTGTTGAGCCTTGTTCTCTTTGTATCTAGCCTTGAGTCTAACATACACTGTGGCTATTCAAATTATCTTTTAAGTGAATGACTAAAAATGTTAAAAGCCTTGCTTATGCCATCTGAAAAGAGGTCCATCTACAGTCCTTTGAGACATCTCCTTTCCCCTTTGTCCTTCAGAGGTTGTGGTACCCACTGCTCTTGTGGTTTCAACTTAATGCCACTCAGATCAATGTTTTAGGCATGTTCTTGCTTCTGAAGGGCAAAGCACTCTTTATAGACATAGAACTTGGCCCAGAATACACAGAGGCTTTGGTGGGGTGAACATGGGACACTCACACTCTGCCATTCCCTGGTAAGATGCTGATTGCTGAAGGTTGTCCCACAGAGCCAGCTCAGGGAAGCCTTTAATCAGGTGACATTAAGATCAGCCAGGAATCAAGCCCTGGGAAAAAAATTTAGGAACTATAAGATGATAATATTAATTCCTGTTTCTGTATCATTCAGGTCCGGAAGAAGAAAATTTGATTTCCAAAACAAAACTAATTCTGGTCTGATCATGCCACCGTGGGTGTGTAAACAGATGAACAGTAGCAGAACTTGGAGAGTTTTTCTACATTTACAGAGGTCGAGATCTGAGGAAGGAAGTGAGCATTGACCGGGTCCAGAAACATGGAAAGCGCCCAGAGTGAGAGGGAGCTGCTCAGAAATAGGCCTGCAGGAAGTGGGAGCGGCGATGCTGTGGTGTGTTCCGCAGTTACTGCCATCTCCTATAGATCCAAGTAGACCATGAGGTCTGCTTCTGGGTCCCTAAAACACAACCACTAAGGGAATTGGCACTCTCCTCAACCAAAATGAAAGGTGGATTCCTGGAGTAGCTGTCTCAAAACTGGAATCTTTACTTGCCACCGACAGCCTCTGAAAGCAATTAATAGTGACTGCTTTCCTAAGAAAGTGTTAAGGGGAGAAACTGGATGTGTGCCTGTGTGCAGATGACACACAGAGAGAAATTGACATGAAATCAGTAGAGTGAGCTCTTCGTCCTTATACAGATAGTCAAAACCCCGGTGTCTCAGAAGAGACACCCTGCTACAAGGCTTTGGAGACTTTCCTATGATGACCCAACAAATGATTGACAGCCAAAATCATTATCTCCAAACTTGTTACAGGAAAAGGTGAGTGAAGACACATTCCTGCAAAGTTGAAGCATCACACTGAAAAGTGAACATGCTAAACACCAGACTTATTGCCAACATCTCCATGCATGATAGCACTCAAATAATGTATTCTGATCATCTATTTCTCGGTGCAGATATCTTTGGAACTTGAAACTGTACATACTAACTTCATTCAGCTTGAGTCTAATATTACAGAATAACGTTGAGGGATATATTGTATTGGAAAGACCAGAGAAGTGGGCTAAATTCTAAAATCTGAGATTCTAAAATAAAGACATACAATTGATTTTTTTTCTCTGCTGTATATTTAACGATATTCATATTCCTAAGAGTATAATTATTATTCTTACTATTCTAAAAATGTGGAATGTAACATAATTATGATTGACTTTTTCAAACAATGGGATTATTTTGCAAACTTGATCAAAGAGCAGACGATCATTAAGTCAAACATGTCACTGTCATTAAATAGGTAATTTTTATTACCATTCCTGCTTTCTTGATTTTCATTGGAATGTTAAAAAAACAACCTAAAATCACTTCACATTCTTCTCTTATGAAAAAGAGGAACCTCGTTAAGATATCCATCAGCTCCTGGGTATTAAGAGGGAGGTGACTCACGACTAAAGAGGTCATCTGATTCTTGAGAGGGGAAGGTACCACCAAACCAAGGCAGCAAAACAAAACAAATAAAACTTAATAATACACTGACAAGTATTTGAAAGTAATCTAGTGAAGATGTGGAGAAAATTACTCAAAAGAATAATGATGTGTGCGTGGTAGGTAAAATATAGATTACGATTCTTGATTTATAACAGGATACAGGAAGGAGACAGATTGTTTGTAAGACCTTGTGACAGAATTTCAACAAATCTTTTTTGAAAAGATTTCTTTCTGCCTTGGCATGAATTCTAGGGCAACTTAGGGAGCCACATCAGATGAAATGAAACACCCAAGCTGGCAGGAGCCAGGTCTGAGGTACTGAACTCCAGGAGTGGCTCTAAGCAAGCTCCTAGGTGGGGTTCATTGTCTGAGTCAAAAGCTTAATTGCTCTGTCCCAGCCTGTGTATTAGAAAGAAGTTTATTCATGAAAAGTTTCTAGTATTTTCTATACTATGAAGTAGTTCCAGTAAACTTAAAATTGACCTGCTGGGTCTCCGTTCCTAGATGACCTTTTCCCCTAGACACCACTTCCTTCATGGTACTGGATTAAAGTGCCCTGTCTAAAGGAAAACAGTGCTCTTATAGAACCTTGTCGTAAACCGGCATGCTAGTGGCAACACCACAATTTTGTATCTGCTTCCTAAGCATCTTGTGATGATGAAAAAATTCAGTTCATGCAAGGAGCCAAGAAGAGTGCCTGGCACCAGGGAGAGGGTGGAAATTATAACAGTTGCCTTGTTATTGTTGTCATTATCGTCACCAGGATAGAGACGTTTGGCCCATGTGTATTTCTAGGTGAATGCAATTTCCTAATGATCTCTTGTTGTCTGAATTTTCTGTCCTGCCTGGTTCCTGCAATCATTATGTCCCAAAGAAATCACACAGAGGTCTATAATAGTTATAAATTGATTGGCCCATTAGCTCAGGCTTTTTATTAATTCTTATAACTTATATAAACCCATGATTCTTGTCTATGCTAGCCACATGGCTCAGTGCCTTTTTAAACAAGGCAGTCACATCTTGCTTCTTCTGTAATGGGGCCAGGACTTCAGAAGAATGGGCTTCCTTTTTCCCAGAACTCTCCTGTTCTCCTTGACCTGCCTTTACTTCCTGTCTTTACTTCCTGCCTTTACTTCCTGTCTGGTTGTCCCACTTATACTTCCTGCCTGGCTACTGGGCAATCAGCATTTATTTAAAATATAATTGACAGAAAATATACAATAGTCCCACACCAATCTCTTGCCTTCCTCATTCTTCCAAACCCTTTCTTTCTAAGGTGTTGGGTTTAAGCTATGGTTTGATGTGAAATGTTTCCCCAGAGACTCATCTACTTAAATGCTTGCTGCCCAGCTGTTTGGGAGTGACACTGGGAGCTGGGGCCCAGCTAGTTCACAGAAGTAAGTCACTGTACACCAGTGTATGGGTATAGCCTGGCCCTGCTTCCCTTTCATCATAGATGGGGGACCAGAGCCAGGCTTCGAAATGGTGGTGGATCCTGAGCCACCACGCCTTCTCTTCCATGAAATTATGAGCTGAAATAAGTCCCTTCATTCCCCAATGCTTACCTTTTCATGTATTTGGTTGCTGATGAGAAAAACAAGGAGTCTCCAAGGCAATCTGGCTCTCAATTCCCAACTCACTGTGGTGTTAAACTTTAGCATTTAGTATATACTCACCTGATCACAAAGCTACTTACATGCTTTGTGTCCCAAGGCCCGGGTACCTAGCCCCAGACTTGCGAGGTACACACTGCCACGATTTTCACTTTACATGGGAGAAAATTGATTTATGTGGATAACTAAATTGGATAAAGTTGTTACCTCTACTGTTACTCAATTTTCTACTGCTAGTCATATTATCACACAGACTGAGTTCATTATGAAGAGGAAAAGATTTATGTAGAAATAGGAGCGGCGGGGCTGCGTCCCTGGCACCCGGCCGCCCCCACGGCTAGCTTTACCTGAAATAATTACATGGAAACTGTATTCTTTTAAACACCGCTTGGCTCATTTCTATCTAGCCTCTTCTAGGCTAGCTCTAGCACCTGGACTAGCCCATTTCTAATAATCTGCTGTAGCCCACGAGCTGGCTTACCAGGAATGATCTTAACCTGCATCTGCTTGGAGTGGGAGAATCATGACAACTCTCCGACTCAGCTTCTTTCTCCCAGCCTTCCGTTCTGTTAACTCCACCCACCTATATTCTAACCAATAAAATGGGCCAAGGCAGTCTCTTTATTGCTTAACCAATGAAATCAACAGATTGATATATGACACTCCCACATCAGATTTATTTTGACTAGGGGCTTCTCATCCATTATCAAGGGGGCACATAAATGGTTATGATCTTGCTGACAGAGTCCCAATAAAGGGCACATCATGGTGGCAAAGTAGGAGGTACACTGCAGATGTGAATAGACTAGCTACATGGCACATTATCCAGTACCCACTGACTACGTGGGTGAACTCCTGGCTTAAAACTCGGGTGTGGGGTATCACCTGAGTATTTCTCACAATGGAATTGCATTTGAACAGGAGCTTTAGAAAGGACAAATCTATCAAAGTTCACCTGATTCTTGCTTCCAAATAGTCACATGATGGTCACAGGAAGTCATCAGCAGGAAGACTTGATCTCATTTCTTTCTCCATTGTCAAGGTTGGAGCTATCCATATCTTCTAGCTCACTTCCTGGCACATACCTTAGAGTATAATCAAAGGCCAACTGGCATGGGCAACAGGCAACTTTGGCCATCTCTGTGAACCTTGTTTTGTGTTTATTTTATTGAATAACGAGTCTCTACAGCCACCAAGAAAAGTTTCCAAGCAATCGCTTGTAATGAGGGAGTTTTACAAACTGAATGGAAAGCACTGATAAAATTATCCTCACAAAATTCCCATGGTCAACTGGGCAGGTGTAATTTTCTGATGCACCATGTTTCTTGTTAGAACTTGTTTTGTGTGCTGATGTTGTAGATTCAGGCTGGAGGCTGTCTCCATAGTGTTAGTGCCCTTCCAAAAAGGGTCTCACAAAGTTTGCTCTGCTCTCCATCACTGCTATCTGTGAAATAGCACAAATGAGCCCAAATCCATTAAACTTCTAGCTTCTAGATCCATGAAAGATGAACTTTCGGTTAAAGCATCCAGTGTATAGTGTTTTGGCATCACAGCTTAAAAACACTCTGATATCTTACATATGGAGAGCATCTCAGTTAAACAGAATGCTTAGGAAATAGGGTTTTCTTTATTTTAAAGCTGTATGTATGTATGTATGTGTTTCTGGGGGTTGGCATGTACATGTGAAAACAAGTCTCCTGAAGGGGTCAGAAGAGAGCGACAGGTTTTCTGAAGCTGGAGAAGAGGTAGTTATGAACTGCCTGTTGTGGGTGCTAGGAACTAAACCAGAGTCCTCTGAAAGAGACATGCATACCTACTCTTAGCTGTATCGTCATGTCTCTGGCCTGAAATTGAGGGGGGTTTATGGTTGTAGATGGATTATCATGAAAAGCTACCTTTGATTAGTGTTTTCTTCTTTTTAATGAATAAATTCCCTTCTGTGCCTCCTGCTCTTGTGACATACTGAACTTTACTGGTATTTTGGTAATTTAATATATTCTGCTTCTCCAGGTCTATTTTATTCACTGAGATGCTTGATGCTTGTTGTTAGAAGCCAAGACTGAAGGAACAGAGAGAGAGTGTTCTGCTTCTTTGTAATAAGTAAGTGTAAGTGTAATTCTTTCATGCATTGCAAGTCCTTTTGTAACTCATGTGAACCAAAGACTCAAAGAAAAGACTCATGCATGTTTGTGTCAATATCAATAACTTCATTATTTTGATTCAATTAAAGCTTGATCCTGCTCAACTTCCCCTCCCATGTAGATTATTCTATTTCCATCTCTCTCACCCTCAAGTATAATTGCTTTTCCCTATTTCTCCATGAAGCCCCACGTAGAATTATAACCTAGTCACCGAGGTCAGTCACAGCTCCCTCCCTCCATTTCCATCTGTGTCACCCCCCTTTTCATTGTCTATCCTGACATTCTTCAGCACTGCTACAAGGGTTAATGCCTTGTTCTGATTTTGCAAGAGCATGTGTGGCAAGAATGAAGACCTTGAAGACTTTGGTCTTCAAAGTGGACCCTGTCAGTCCTCAGTTAAACGACCTCAAGCAAAATCAAATATTAGCATTGAATATCACTTAGGAAAATTTGAATTCATTCATTCATTCATTCATTCATTCATTCCATAACATCAAAGGCTAACCAGATCAAGTGTCCTATCCACTATCGCCACACCAATGGTTTGGATCCTGGTCTTCCAGTTTTAAGTTAGTTATCTTTATATCTAATCTATCACCTGTCACTGTATAGGTGTTCTGCAAAACAAAAATTATTATTGAGTAAATAAGGATCAATACCTCAGAAACAATGTACAGAGACTTCCCTAGGATGCTGGTGTCACTCAAGCTCTACAGAGAGCCTCAACACAGATGAATCTACTGTTACTGCTACTGTGAATTTTACCAAAACCTGGAGACTATTATAGCATTCCCAATATGAAATTTGGAGGACATTTTTTTCTTTTCTTTTTTTTTTTTTTGTTTTTTCGAGACAGGGTTTCTCTGTGGCTTTGGAGCCTGTCCTGGAACTAGCTCTTGTAGACCAGGCTGGTCTCGAACTCACAGAGATCCGCCTGCCTCTGCCTCCCGAGTGCTGGGATTAAAGGCGTGCGCCACCACCGCCAGGCCGAACATTTTTGTTTGATCTGAAACAAGTCGGAGGTCAAAATTTGCTCATGGTAACCTAAAGACTGATGGTTTTCACTTGAAGCCACTACAATAACAAAATGAACGCGAACACTACTGAAACCGAAGCAAAAACATCTAAAAGCCCAGATAGAGAAATCCATCCATACATCTCCTCTGTGAGTCCAGCAAGAATATTTCACACAAGGGATGAAGAATCAGCAGCCAGTCCTGCCGGGCACAGGAGGTAGACCCAACTGCATGACAGTCTAAGATGAAATCTGGACATGGAAGGTGACTGAGCAGTAAATGCTAAACCATACCCATGAACTACTGGCACACTTGTAAATGGATTCAACTAACGGTTTGCTCCAGGCCACATGAAACTTCAATGATGAAAGAGTTATCCAGATAAAGAAGACTCTGTGAAGCCCAGCACTGCTTCTTAAACCCAGAGCATATAGTTTAGGGAGGAGACAGTTAAAGACAAATTGGAAGACTGTCTAAACAAACCCCAAGTCCTTATTACACTCAGTACTCAGAAATTAATAAGGTGTAAAACTACTCCATTGTATTAATCTGTTCTGTGTTTCAATAATGAAATACCTGAAGCTAGGCAGTTTTATAAGAAAAGTATGTTTGCTATGTAATAGTGTGGTGTTGCAAGAAGTGGGCCTGCTTGTTCATCCCAGCCGCCCAGCTAGCTTAGCCCCGAAATAGTTACATAGAAATTGTATTATTTAATTTGCTGTTTGGCCCATTAGTTCCTTGCCTCTTATAGGCTAACCCTTACATCTTGATTTAACCCCTTTCTATTAATCTGTGTATCACCATATGTCAGTGGATTACCAGGCAAGATTCTAACCAGCGTCCATCTCAGGCAGAGGATCCATGGCTTCTCCCCTGACTCTGCTTTCTACCTCTCAGATTTCAGTTCTGTTTTAGTCCTACCTAAGTTCTGCCCTCTTAGGCCCAAAGCAGTTTCTTTACTCATAAACCAATGAAAGCAAGGCACAAACAGACGGACCTCCTACACCAGGGTGAGATGTTTACAACTCTCTATCTTGGAAACTGTTCTTGCTGGAAGAAATTCAAACACCATAAGATGTCTTTACCTTTCTTACTGTAAGAAACAGCTGATAAAAAAACAGTTTGAGAGGTGGATGTTTCTTTTGGCTCATGGTTTGCTGGGTTTTATCCCTTAGTAATATGAATCTATGTTTCTGGGACAGTGGTAAGGCAGATTATCATGGCAGTGGGACCTGGCAATGGAAAACATTGTTCCCTTCATTGCAGCTGGGAAGCAGATGAGATGGAGATTCTTCAAGATACATCCTCAACATTTAGCTCACTGCTTCTACCCAAGCCCTACCTTCTACAAGTTTCCACCGACTTCCAACCATGAATCTGTCAGGAGATAAATATATTAATAAGTTTAGAGCCTTTATGATTCAATCATCTCTTTGGAGACCCTGCCATATTCAGTCTGTATCCAGTGCATTTGACTATGGGGATTATTTTATATTTAGACAACAGTGGGCAGGAAGAACCCAGGTAAACATGCACACACATGCACATGTCTCCTGGTTTCTATTTTTTCTTAAAAAGCCAACAAGATCATGCCATCTCCACTTGAATGACCCAAATTCATCTTAATCATTCCCCAAAGACCCTACCTCTAAACTCTAAAAGTAGATAACGTATTCACTTGTGCTCTTAATTCTTTATATTGGGAATAAAATTTCAACCTAAGCCCTTGAGGGGGGGGGGCATATTTCAGCCAGATCTAAAATGGCAGCCATCATATCTACATAACATATTTAGACAAACTTAGGATGTCAGTTGGTTTTTCATATTTGCATCTAACTGGTTTACAAGGAGAAACAGACACAAATACACTCCTAACATCTCTAAGAAAAGAATACTTAGGTCACAAAAGAAAAAAAGGGGGAGATCAAATTACATTGTTGGAGATAAACCAGGCTCTTGGTAGGAGCCTTTTATCATTAGTGAAAAATCAGTTACCTATTAATATTGTCATTTTCTCTGAGTAAGAGCTACTTAAAGAGACTGTAGGAAGAGATCTTTAATTTGCTCCCCTGGCTGGTGGCCGCCTGAAGCTGGGAAGTGGAAGAGCTGGTCCCGGGAAATTAAGAGAATCTGTACCAGGGAGCTCCATAGGAGGCTGATTTGAGCTGGAGATAATTGCCAAAATGATTAATTATTTCACTAAGTCATACACAAGCGTTGTCCTTCCTCTTGTTCACTGGTCGGCTGACTTCGAAGGAGTTGCCAGCCTCAATGTGAAAGGCCCAGTTGTCAAAACAAAGCTGGTTAGGTAGGCCTCAGTTTCTCCTGAGCAGCAGTGGCTGGAGGAAGTCGGATGGTCTCTCTTTTATACCCATCTTACAGTCCACACCCTATTTCTGCAAGAAAATAATAGGCATCCATCTATTCAACCCTGGTCTTCCTGAGAATAGATATTCCTTAATGTGGAATACAGTTAGGTCCCAATAAACCCATGCCTGGAAATAATGTATGTTCTAAATACCCTTCATGCACTCAACCTACTAAACACGGGTTTCCTTAGAACATGACACTTGTTAGAGTTCTAACTTTGAAACAGATGAATTGAGATTGACTGTAGCATGGTATAGTTGTCAGGAGCCTCCTTGGTACTGCCTTGCACGGCCACCTGTTGCAGCTTTAAGAGTTGCTACATGCATGGCTTTGAGCAAAGGGCTAACATATATGTTTGATTTAGTTTATCTCATTTAGGAAATAAGTATAATGAATTGTAGTAACAAAAAATAATGGAACGGAGGTATAGACTAAACTCTGAAATTACTCTTAACAGACAAGTGAACATGGAGTCACCCTCATTAAATGTCCAAGGTACAAGGCCCAAATTATAAGAAATCCGAAGAGAAAACGAATCATTAGATCTCTAAAGACACCAGTTTTAGGTGGCTGGATAAGGGAGTCCCTATGTTAGAGCATCAACAAGGAACCTAACTCTCAAACCCCCAACCTGTTTCTCGTTGTGTTTCTACTTTTCTTAGTTTTCTCCTGGCTGTTAAACCACTGATGTCAGCTCAGCTCATCGGAACACATAGCCCAGTTCTGAAATTGCTAGAGAAAACCGGTTAATCTCTTCTAATTGGTTGCTTGCAACTTGGCTTGTTCCATGGCTCCCACTTAATAAATACCAGTGTTCCAATAATCATAGCAATTGTGACAATGCCTGTACAAACTAATGGGTTTCACATGAATGACATAAACTTTAAGCCAAAATCAGCGGGCAAAAAAAGGAGAAAGAAACAGGTAAAACAGAGCAGTAAGTAAAGACACAGATTGCCATAATTCAGGTAGTGGTGGTGGGGATATTGGGCTGACCGAGAGATTAGCAGAAAACCTGATACAAGTACTTGAAAAGGTAAGTCGATACAATTAGAAGACCTGTGGACATAGTGCCTGGCAGCCTTCTGCCTCCTATTCTTATTTAGCAGTAGGAAGCCAGTCAGTCCCGTTTCTGAGCAAGAGGGAAATTAATAGCCTCAATGTGGAATGTGCCCAGAGGCGAGTGCAGGAAGGGAGCAGGGAATCTAGTGGACACTCCATTTGAGGAATACTTAATGAACACAAGGAAGTCGAACTTACTGAAATGTCAAAGAAAAGTCTTGACTTGCTGTTCGGGGCAATGTTTTAGCTATGAGAACTGTCCAACTATGAAATAGACTATTCTGTTAGCTACCAGTCTCACAGAGCATACTTAGGGACATTGAAAAACCATGCTGTGGATTTTTCAAAAAAGAATTTCATTGGAAATCTAAATTCCGTGAACCATTTGAAGGTCCCCGTCATCTGTCTCCATCCACTTAACGTTACTATAACAGAGTGACTCAGACTGGGCAAGTTATAAACAACTGAAGATGATTTGGTTCCTGGTTCTAGAGGCTGGAAATTTTAACATGCAGGGAGACAGACATGGCGAGGTGTGCCTGTCATCAAAGCATGTGAGAGGCAGGGGACAAAGTAACAGGAGAAGTCCATAGTCATCCTAAGTTACTTGGCAAGATTGATTCCAGCTTGGACTATAGGAGATCCTCCTCTCAAACAAACAAATGGACAAACAATGACAGAATCGGATGAGGGCCTTTTTCTACAGCATCTTATGGCAGAAAGCATCACCTTCCTGAGAGAAAGCGTGAATGGGGACAAGAGGGCATCTCGTGAACTAGTCCGCCCCCAGGAAAGCAACATCAATCCATTCATGAAGGCAGAAGCAGCCTTCGGATCTAATCCCTTCAGTAAAGCCTCACCTGTCAGCAGACTTCTACTTGGGATTAAGATTCCAACCTATGAAACTCGGAGGGTGTGTTCAAAGCAAAGTATAGACCCAGGTCATTTCTGAGTCAGTATTCAGAAAAAAGAAAGGTTACCATAGATACCTGCCTCAGATAACTAGATAACTCAGATAACTAGATAACTAGAACCTGCCTTCATGGCAACCATACCATAGTAAAGTGGGTCCTTTCATCCCTTCTGATTTCTGGGGTGGACAGACTACCCCTAGGCAGCACAGCACTTCCCAGGGTGCCCCTCCACACACTCCTGCTTCTTTCCATGGAGCTGGACCCTTTCCAAGAACCAGGTGTATTTGTCTCTGCTTCTATCTAAGCCAGTTGCATCTGTTACTCTAATTGCCAAGTTTCATTAAACATCATGTAAACTGGTGAAATATTAGGGTTAGGAGGAACCGAGATGTTGTGTCTGTGAAAACTGAGTTGAATGCTCGGGAAAGATTTGATGAAAGGCGATTTGCTCAGATGTAATCGCTGTTCAATTAGGTGTGAGCCAGACAAGTGTATAAGATTGGGAAAGATCATTAAAATTTAGAGGAATTCTCTTTCTCAGATTGCTCTGCGAGTCTGTGAGTTCTCGCTCCACTTTGGAGAAACTGGAAATCATGGGTGCTGCTTACTGGGTGTGATTTATGCAAAAAGGCAGTGTGAGGCTCCAGTTAGGAGGCCCGTATGCAGACAAGGCCTTGGCCCTAGACCAAAAACTTGGCTAATTAGAGCCCCGTGTTTTGCATGTTGTAAGTTAAAAGTTTTACTACATGTTTCGTTTTTATATGCCTGCTGTGGTTTCACTTCCCAAATGTGTCGCGGACTGTCTGCCAGCCGTATTTCCATAGGCAGAAGTGCTGCTGTTGTTCAAAGTGACACTGTGACTGGAAGGAGGATCCTGGTGTATCTGTTAGAATAACTGGCATGACCCAGTGTGACTCCCCCAAGAATTCTGGGGCATGCAAATGCTAGGGAAAGGACGGGTAATGTCAGATTTGCAGATAAGAAATGAGTGAGTTAAAAAAATAATACATAACTATGGGGGGGTGGAGGAAAAAGGAGGGGAGGGAAAGATTTGAGGGAGAGAGAGAGAGAGAGAGAGAGAGAGAGAGAGAGAGAGAGAGAGAGAGATCACATTCAGTGGCTTAATCTACATTCATCAGATGGAGCAGGTCAGGCCCAGGTTGCTCCAAATGGCTTCATGAAGACCTGGTGTCTCAGAAACCACTCAAAATACCTGCCAAGATGGCCGGGCGGTGGTGGTGCACACCTTTAATCCCAGCACTCGGGAGGCAGAGGCAGACGGATCTCTGTGAGTTCGAGACGAGCCTGGTCTACAAGAGCTAGTTCCAGGACAGGCTCCAAA